>NW_026652277.1:75659302-75940896 GCF_009828535.3 Hylobates moloch
CCTGGCCACCCCGTCTGGGAAGTGAGGAGCGCCTCTGCCCGGCCGCTCCGTCTCGGAGGTCTACCACGGAGGCCAGAAGCAATGTGGGGGCTGGACGTGGTGGCTCACGCCTGTGGTCCCGGCACTCTGGGGGGCGAGGCAGGTTGATCACTTCGGGCTAGGAGTTCGAGACCAGTCTGGCCAACATGGCGAAACATGAAAAATACAACAGACAAACTAACCAACCAACTCAGTGACAACAAAACAGGTCTACCCTGGAGTCATACTCTAATTTTTTCTATTTTCCTCCCTTTCTGATCCTTTATCCCACTTTCTTTTTCCTCCTCTTCCTTCTCCCTCTTCTTTGTCAAACAGAGGATTGAGTTATTATCACTGATCCATATAAAGTCCCTCTCTCATTTATTTTAACTCCCACCCCCCATTTCTATTCCCCGACTTCCCATGTGCAACCTTCCTAATATGTTTGATACGCATCTTTTTGTTTGTATGTATTATTAGAAAATGTTTATTGTTTTTGTGTGCAAAAAAAATTAATAAAAAAAAGAAATTTAAAAAAACATAGAACATAAGCCTTTAATTTTTCAATGGAATTTTCATACTCACTGTTCATTCAGTGTTTTAGTCATGATCTTTTATGGTTATTTTCTTCATTCAAAATTGACCCCGAAATAATATGCCAATTATTTATTTACTTTTTATCTTTCAATACTTTTTTGTTCACTCCTCATTTCCATTATCATTTTATATAAGGATTATTGGTTAACTTTCCAATGCTTCTTTTAGGTTTCATGATATTCGGGTGGGATTATAACTAAACAAGAAGAAGATGAACATAAATGCTGGGACTGAGGCCAAAGATAGATGGCCATGATTGTTAGGAATTTGCATCTGGCTTCTTTGTGGAGAGAGTGAGAGAGACTTATTTTGTGCTGGGGAGAGTCACATTTTGTTAGGCAGAAGCATGTTGCTTGTATTTGTAATATCAACACAAATGGCTGTAGACTGGTATAGTCTGTATTGTTTATTTGTAAATTTTCTCTCAGCTCCAAATAGGGCGAAATAGAAGGAGATTGGAATGCAGGAAAGGGGGACAATGCATTGTTTACTATTTTTGCTCAAAAGTAGACCTTTCCTCCTAGAGCAGCAGGTAGTTCTCCACAAGCTTCTTCAGACACTCTTTGAACCAGTCTCATTATTCTTCCTTAGTGGAACCAGCTACAAACAGATTACAGTTTCTTCTTCAGGAAGAAGTTCCAGATCTGTGTTGCCCTTCTTACAAGACTCTAGGATGTGACAATGTAACTTCTTCCTTTTGTTCTGCAAGTCTTTTTTTTTCTTTTTTTGAGTTATTATCTCTGGATCCTGTTTTCTCTTTTTGCTTATACAGCCTTTCAACAGCTTTGGAACAGCTCTATACTAAATACACAGCTTCCAACAGCTCTGTATTAAATATAGAGAATTTGTTGAAATAGGTAGTGTGGTTTATTTTTGTCCAGTTGTATCTAGATCAATAGAAATATTAAAGCCAAATTGTCATGTCATTTGCTAAAATATTGAAGTTCAAGTTATCCCATATTTTTATGGAATCTTAATATTTTGAACTTGATAGATTTTACTTTCTACTAGTTCTGAAGATTCTTGTAGTCCATGAAGAAAAATTCTTGCTAGAGAACTAGCTAAATACAAGCTTACTATTTTAAAATGTCAAAAGTAAACAGAAAATTTCACATCGGATGCATTGTTTTGAAAACACTATAACTTGGAAGTGAATATTAATTTCTTGGAAAAACTTTTTTTGTAAGGCAGGCCAATATTCAGATTCAGGAAATACAGAGAACGCCACAAAGATACTCCTTGAGAAGAGCAACTCCAGGACACATAATTGTCAGATTCACCAAAGTTGAAATGAAGGAAAAAATGTTAAGGGCGGCCAGAGAGAAAGGTCGGGTTACCCACAAAGGGAAGCCCATCAGACTAACAGCTGATCTCTCAGCAGAAACTCTACAAGCCAGAAGAGAGTGGGGGCCAATATTCAACATTATAAAAGAAAAGAATTTTCAACCCAGAATTTCATATCCAGCCAAACTAAACTTCATAAGTGAAGGAGAAATAAAATACTTTACAGACAAGCAAATGCTGAGTGATTTTGTCACCACCAGGCCTGCCCTAAAAGAGCTCCTGAAGGAAGCACTAAACATGGAAAGGAACAACCGGTACCAGCCACTGCAAAAACATGCCAAATTGTAAAGACCATCAAGGCTAGGAAGAAACTGCATCAACTAATGAGCAAAATAACCAGCTAGCATCATAATGACAGGATCAAATTCACACATAACAGTATTAACTTTAAATGTAAATGGGCTAAATGCTCCAATTAAAAGAAACAGACTGGCAAATTGGATAAGGAGTCAAGACCCATCAGTGTGCTGTATTCAGGAAACCCATCTCATGTGCAGAGACACACATAGGCTCAAAATAAAGGGATGGAGGAAGATCTACCAAGCAAATGGAAAACAAAAAAAGTCAGGGGTTGCAATCCTAGTCTCCAATAAAATAGACTTTAAACCAACAAAGATCAAAAGAGACAAAGAAGGCCATTACATAATGGTAAAGGGATCAATTCAACAAGAAGAGCTAACTATCCTAAATAAATATGCACCCAATACAGGAGCACCCAGATTCATAAAGCAAGTCCTGAGTGACCTACAAAGAGACTTAGACTCCCACACAATAATAACGGGAGATTTTAACACCCCACTGTCAACATTAGACAGATCAACAAGACAGAAAATTAACAAGGATACCCAGGAATTGAACTCAGCTCTGCACCAAGCAGACCTAATAGACATCTACAGAACTCTCCACCCCAAATCAAGAGAATATACATTTTTTTCAGCACCACACCACACCTATTCCAAAATTGACCACATAGTTGGAAGTAAAGCTCTCCTCAGCAAATGTAAAAGAACAGAAATTAGAACAAACTGTCTCTCAGACCACAGTGCAATCAAACTACAACTCAGGATTAAGAAACTCACTCAAAACTGCTCAACTACATGGAAACTGAACAACCTGCTCCTGAATGACTACTGGGTACATAACGAAATGAAGGCAGAAATAAAGATGTTCTTTGAAACCAACCAGAACAAAGACACAACATACCAGAATCTTTGGGGCACATTCAAAGCAGTGTGTAGAGGGAAATTTATAGCACTAAATGCCCACAAGAGAAAGCAGGAAAGATCCAAAATTGACACCCTAACATCACAACTAAAAGAACTAGAAAAGCAAGAGCAAACACATGCAAAACTACAGAAGGCAAGAAATGACTAAAATCAGAGCAGAACTGAAGGAAATAGAGACACAAAAAAACCCTTCAAAAAATTAATGAATCCAGGAGCTGGTTTTTTGAAAAGATCAACAAAATTGATAGATTGCTAGCAAGACTAATAAAGAAGAAAAGAGAGAAGAATCAAACAGACACAATAAAAAATGATAAAGGGGATATCACCACCAATCCCACAGAAATACAATCTACCATCAGAGAATACTACAAACACCTCTACACAAATAAACTAGAAAATCTAGAACAAATGGATAAATTCCTCGACACATACACTCTCCCAAGACTAAACCAGGAAGAAGTTGAGTCTCTGAACAGACCAATAACAGGCTCTGAAATTGTGGCACCTGATACCAAAGCCTGGCAGAGACACAACCAAAAAAGAGAATTTCAGACCAATATCCTTGATGAACATTGATGCAAAAATCCTCAATAAAATACTGGCACAAAAAGCTTATCCACCATGGTCAAGTGGGCTTCATCCCTGGGATGCAAGGCTAGTTCAACATATGCAAATCAATAAACGTAATCCAGCATATAAACAGAACCAAAGACAAAAACCACATGATTATCTCAGTAGATGCAGAAAAGGCCTTTGACAAAATTCAACAATGCTTCATGCTAAAAACTCTCAATAAATTAGGTATTGATGGGGCATATCTCAAAATAATAAGAGTTTTCTATGACAAACCCACAGCCAATATCATACTGAATGGGCAAAAACTGGAAGCATTCCCTTTGAAAACTGGCACAAGACAGGGATGCTCTCTCTCACCACTCCTATTCAACACAGTGTTGGAAGTTCTGGCCAGGGCAATCAGTCAGGAAAAGGAAATAAAGAGTCTTCAATTAGGAAAAGAGGAAGTCAAACTGTCCCTGTTTGCAGATGACATGATTGTATATCTAGAAAACCCCATTGTCTCAGCCCAAAATCTCCTTAAGCTGATAAGCAACTTCAGCATAGTCTCAAGATACAAAATCAATGTACAAAAATCACAAGCATTCTTGTACACCAATAACAGACAAACAGAGAGCCAAATCATGAGTGAACTCCCATTCACAATTGCTTCAAAGAGAATAAAATACCTAGGAATCCAACTTATAAGGGATGTGAAGGACCTCTTCAAGGAGAACTACAAACCACTGCTCAATGAAATAAAAGAGGATACAAACAAATGGAAGAACATTCCATGCTTATGGGTTGGAAGAATCAATATCATGAAAATGGCCATACTGCCCAAGGTAATTTCTAGATTCAATGCCATCCCCATCAATCTACCAATGACTCTCTTCACAGAATTGGAAAAAACTACTTTAAAGTTCGTATGGAACCAAAAAAGAGCCCACATTGCCAAGTCAATCCTAATCCAAAAGAACAAAGCTGGAGACATCACGTTACCTGACTTCAAACTATACTACAAGTCTACAGTAACAAAACAGCATGGCACTGGTACCAAAACAATGACATAGATCAATGGAACAGAACAGAGCCCTCAGAAATAATGCTGCATATCTACAACTATCTGATCTTTGACAAACTTGACAAAAACAAGCAATGGGGAAAGGATTCCCTATTTAATAAATGGTGTTGGGAAAACTGGCTAGCCATATGTAGAAAGCTGAAACTGGATCCCTTCCTTACACCTTATACAAAAATTAATTCAAAATGGATTAAAGACTTACATGTTAGGCCTAAAACCATAAAAACCCTAGAAGAAAACCTAGGTAATACCATTCAGGACATAGGCATGGGCAAGGACTTCATGTCAAAAACATCAAAAGCAATGGCAACAAAAGCCAGAATTGACAAATGGGATCTAATTAAACTAAAAAGCTTCTGCACAGCAAGAGAAACCACCATCAGAGTGAACCGGCAACCTACAAAACGGGAGAAAATTTTTGCAACCTACTCATCTGACAAAGGGCTAATATCCAGAATCTACAATGAACTCAAACAAATTTACAGGAAAAAAACAAACAACCCCATCAAAAAGTGGGTGAAGGACATGAAAAGACACTTCTCAAAAGAAGACATTTATGCAGCCAAAAAAGCATGCAAAAATGCTCATCATCACTGGCCATCAGAGAAATGCAAATCAAAACCACAATGAGATACCATCTCATATCAGTTAGAATGGCCATCATTAAAAAGGAAACAACAGGTGCTAGAGAGGATGTGGAGAAATAGGAATACTTTTACACTGTTGGTGGGACTGTAAACTAGTTCAACCATTGTGGAAGTCAGTGTGGCAATTCCTCAGGGATCTAGAACTAGAAATACCATTTGACCCAGCCATCCCATTACTGGGTATATACCCAAAGGACTATAAATCATGCTGCTATAAAGACACATGCACACGTATGTTTACTGCGGCACTATTCACAATAGCAAAGACTTGGAACCAACCCAAATGTCCAATAATGATAGACTGGATTAAGAAAATGTGGCACATACACACCATGGAATACTACGCAGCCATAAAAAATGATGAGCTCATGTCCTTTGTAGGGACATGGATGAAACTGGAAACCATCATTGTCAGTAAACTATTGCAAGGACAAAAAACCAAACACTGGCCGGGTGCGGTGGCTCACGCCTGTAATCCCAGCACTTTGGGAGGCCGAGGCGGGCAGATCACGAGGTCAGGAGATCGAGACCACGGTGAAACCCCATCTCTACTAAAAAAATACAAAAAATTAGCTGGGCGTGGTGGTGGGTGCCTGTAGTCCCAGCTACTCAGGAGGCTGAGGCAGGAGAATGGCGTGAACCCGGGAGGCGGAGCTTGCAGTGAGCCGAGATCGCACCACTGCACTCCAGCCTGGTTGACAGAGCAAGACTCCGTCTGAAAAAAAAACAAACACTGCATGTTCTCACGCATAGGTGGGAATTGAACAATGAGAACACATGGACAGAGGAAGGGGAACATCACACTCCGGGGACTGTTATGGGGTGGGAGGAGCGGGGAAGGACAGCATTAGGAGATATACCTAATGCTAAATGACGAGTTAATGGGTGCAGCACACCAACAAGGCACATGGATACCTATGTAACAAACCTGCACATTGTGCACATGTACCCTAAAACTTAAAGTATAATAATAATAATAATAAAATAAAAATAAATAAAAATAAAAATAATTTGAAGAAACTAAAGTGATGGGGAATCACTTTTTTCTTTTTTTTTTGAGATGGAGTCTCTTGCTCTTGTATCCCAGGCTCGAGTGCAGTGGCGCCATCTTGGCTGATTGCAATCTCCGCCTCCAGGGTTCAAGCAATTTTCCGGCCTCAGCCTCCCTAATAGCAGGGATTACAGGTTCGCACCACCACGCCCAGCAAATTTTTGTATTTTTAGTAGAGACAGGGTTTCACCATGTTGGTCAGGCTGGTCTCGAACTCCTGACATTAGGTGACCGCCTGCCTCAGCCTACCAAAGTGCTGGGATTACAGGCGTGAGCCACCATACCTGACTGGGAGTCACATTTTAAGGTATTTCATTTCTTGTAAATGTTCTTTGATACAAAAATGAAAATTAATTTTATGAATAGGGCAATTTGGAGAGCTATTCAAAAACAGAGCAAAAAGTAAAGGAGAAAGCATCCCAAGTTATTTGTCCATTAATTTATATTTTCAAAAGTAGACAAATCTAAATAGAAGTAGTACAATAATGAAGAATAAATGTTCACAGTTGTCGTGAATCAAATCAATGTCTCCCATAATACTTCATTAATGTATAATGAGGAAACAGTCAATAAAATAGCAATATGTTATAAATAACCAAAATGCATGAAGTACTATCATAATTAAAGAATGTTTCTTGGATCTCGTAAACATCAAAGAGATATTTGACGCCACCTTACACATGGTTATAATGCAGTGGTCCTCAATGTTTTGGCACCAGGGATCAATTTCTGGTTGTATGAAAGACAATTTTTCCATGCTAGGGGCAGGGTGGTGGGGATCCCTGTTACAAATAATACATTTTCTAAAACCAAAAGCGACTGCACACAAAAATCTGTGGTTGATTTAATAGAAAGCATGGTTCTGTCCATGATAATGACAACGGGAAAAAGGACTTCTAGTAATGACAGCAGAGTGGCATGTTTGCATTAACTACTTTCAGATTATAACTATAAACATTATGTAAACTTTTCTGAAATATTATTTCATTTACAGCGTACAAAAAAAGCAAAGCAAAGCTAGGAAGGGGTTAATCTCAAAAACTACAACTGAAAGGAATAAAATAATTGTGATACTGTTTCTTCCTTTTGAAAATTTATAGAAAATTGTAGTCACATTGGTCTAATAACAGTAAGTGATTAGGAGATGATGCCATGTAAAAATTTAGAAATTATTCTTATTCCTAATATTATGTGGTTTATTATGTTTTAATTTTTCACCTACTTTGATTTATACAATTGTACATTTTATGATGCAATCCACATTAAGTATTTTTGGAAGTAATTTCCCAAATATGTAAATATATAAAAAGCATTCTGGGTATCTCAAAAGAAGTAATGAAGTGGGTCCACTCCCATCAAAAGGAAGTAGAAGTCATGTACAGCATTGTAATGCTTGTCACTAGTAGGAATACTCATTATATTCTATTAAAATGACAACTTTTCTGGCCTTGCAATGGTCAGGTAAATAAATCCTTATCACTGCCTAACTGAAATAGCTCTGTAACTGGATTCATCACTCTTTTCTTCCCTGAGTCACTCCCATCTTACACCATCAATAATGGTTTCCTCTCCTATATAGCACAACTCCATTCTTTTAAAACTGTTATTTTAATCACTTACTTGATTATTTGTTATCCACTCCTTCTTTCAATTACTGTATCTAATATATCATCTTTGAGTACTTCTATTTTTATGTAGATTTGTTCTTACTTATCTCAATTTAACAAAGAATTATTCATATACTTAGTGCCTTATGACTTGATTATTTCTTTCTAAAATGACTGTTTTCTTCTCCTTTCAAACTTTTAATATCTTAGATTAGAGTCCTCCCATGGTTGTCCAGTGTGTATATATGCTGATACAAAATTATTTTTAAAACAAAAGTTACACTATTTTTAATCTTTTGATATTTCAGTTTTATCCATTGTAAAATGACTGACACTTTCAGCTCCCTTGTAATAGTTTCCAAAATCTGACCTGACTCTAGGAAGACAACCATAACACCTGCTTTTCCCAAGGCAAATCTACTTCTTCAGCCTAACCATTCCCCTCATCTTTCTTATTCTTCACCACTCCTAACAACAACAAGAAAAAGGGATATGGTCTCTAGGTTTGAGGTGCTTGTCTTTTTCTGCTATCTATATGAAAGCAATATATTTCATCAAAGACAAACTCAGTTCCCACTTTCTCTAGCATCCTTTGTCAAACTACATCAGTAACATCTGTGATCCTGCACCATGTATTTTCTTTATTATATATTTGATTACTTAAATACATGTCTATATATTTTTCCCCTTAGCCATCAGTGCCTTACCTCCAAGGAGTTCATGGAGGTAACCATTTCTTACATTTACATATCCCCTCAGTGATTGGTAAAATGCTTTATGTGTAGATGATGTCCAATGAATATTTGCATGAGCACAGTGCTTATATATTTCCAGTTTATTAACCAGAAACATTTGACGATAATAATTTATTTTTTCAATAATCATTTATTTGTGCTGATTTGCAATGGACATCCAAATGAATCTTTGGGACGACTTTTCTTTTGTGTCAAAATTATCAAATGAAGAGCCACAGCAAGAGGTCTTCCAAATGTGCTTTCAGAAAAAATAAAATACCGTATGGTTGTAACAACAACAAAATCCAATTCCAGACAATTTTGTGTGCCTAACAGATTGGAGTTTTACCGCAAATATGTTGGTTAGCTAATGAATTCATTTGAGTGTGATTAACTTCTGGATTGCAGCAAACCTGTTTATGTATGAAATTATGGTTTGGAATGATCACTTGTTGGCTTGTGAATCAAATAATTTGGTTTGTATATAGAAAATCCAATGTGCATATGGTGTGAATACCACTTGTAAAAATATAATTCATAGGAAATGGATAGTGTGAATTTGTAGTGACTTTGTAAATTGGCTGACAACTTGTTTTGTGACATATGCCCAGAAGGAATGCTTTATGTATCCCACAAAAGAGAGTTTTAAATTTTAGGTTTTATTTTCTTTATAGATTATAATCAAAGGGGTATGAAATTATCTCCTTTGGATTCTTCTCTCAATACTTCATCTTAATGATTGCATATAATTATAATAAAGCCTTTTGATTTTAAGAAATTAATCTATGTTTTTACATGTAGCATTTTGTAATAGCTGCATAATATGAATTTTTAAAAGTTGTAATATAGACAAATCTTCAGTGCACTGATATCTGTGTAACATTGGCTGAGAGAAAGAGGAAGCCTTTGAACTACATGTTTACTAAGTCTTTTTTTTTTTTTTTTTAAGCCACCATTTCCTTTAGTTTCATCTACCATCATTTTGGTCAGTTATTTGGAAACTATTTGTAAAGTCCTTTATTTCTGAGAATATAGAAGAAGAACAATCTGAAAGAATTCAGACAGAAAATACCTAGAAATGTTTGAATTGATGTTATGTTTTTAAGCTAAAAAATGATATATTCATATGATATAGCATACGAATTTTTGAATTTTCTAATGCAGGAATCATATTTTACCACAAAATTAAATGTGTTGCCCACCAATAGCTATATGCCTTAAACATAATCTACACTGACGGTTTCTTCTTTTCCATTAGTGTTGACAATAGAGTGATTCTCTCATAGTTTCATGATGCAGTATATTTTTATAATAAAGGTGTGACAAAGAGAAAGCTCTTCAACCTATTTTAATATAAAAGGATAAATTGAATTTTAGTTTTGTGTTTTTACCTTCCTTAGTTAAAATCTAACAACCAGCAAAACTCAGCAAGAGCCAGAGGTAATTAATTAAACAGTTATTGAGTGCTTATCATGTGCCAAATAATTTTCTTAATTTTAGAATGTACAATTACAATCAATGTTTACTTATATAATTTCCAAATGCAATCAGTAATGTTGCCCCTTCTGACTGGACATCTCCCCTGGTATGTTCCCAATAGTGTCAACTATTAAAGAAAAAACATATGCCACAACAAGTATAAAGCCAGGGAACTGCACACTTGTTTTGGCAAAAGTACAATGTCTGTTATCATGGAATAATTTTTAGTATTTTAAAATAATTTAATTTTTAATATTAAATCTCATCAATACATAATTCCCATACATTCAGAATTTTGTACTTAATTTCAAAGTTTAGATAAAGAATGAGGGCACCAAAAATAATACCAGGTATTTGACATGAAAAATAGGAAGTAGTCCATGAATCTGAAAGATTAATAAATGCATGTGGTTTAAATGTTTAAATGCAATTTTCAAGAAAGAGCAAATATCACATTGGAAATTTAAAAGACTGAAACAGAACAATCTATCATCTATCTATCTATCTATCTATCTATCTATCTATCTATCTATCTATCTATCTATCTATCTATACTTAAATTCTGATAATGCCAAGAAAGATGATAAGAATGATTTTAAAATGATGACACATTTAGCATTGCTCTTTTAGTCACAGGTTTTAGGTATCTAAAAGTCACATTCAACATAATTATGACTCCAAATGCTTTTATAATAATAATGATTCCATGCCAGGCTTACTGGCTCATTCCTGCAATTCCAGTTCTTTGGGAGGCTAAGGCAGGAGGATTACCTGAGGCCAGGAGTTTGAGCCTGGATAACATAATGAAGCCTTGTCTCTACAAAAAATAAATACATATTTTTTCAGATAGCCAATATCTAAAACTCTTGTAGGCCCAGCTACTCAGGAGGTTGAGATGTGAGAATTGCTTGGGTCCAGGGGTTTGAAATTGCAGTGGGCTATGATGGCACCACTGAACTCCAGCCTGGAAGACAGAATGAGACCCCATCTCTAAAAATATATAGATATATAATAATAATGACCCCACCTTAGGTTTATATTGAACTTTGCAGTTTGCAAAACTCTTTTATAGATAATATCGCATTTTGTTCTTATAAGTCTAAAAGACTAAAAAAATTGTCTTACACACACACACACACACACACACACACACAGGCTTACTTTAAAATTAAGAACAATAATACATGTTCCATAGTAACTACTGACAACTAAGCTCTTTGCATATGCTGTTGTGATGCTTAATTTTATGTGTCAACTTGGAGGGTGTTTTGGATGAAATTAGCATTTAAATTGGTAAACTTTGACTAAACAGACTGTCCTCCATAATGTGGCTAGGACTTATCTAATCAGGTGAAGGTCTGAAAAGGGCAAAAACATCAGTCTCCCAAAGCAACAGGGAATTGTCCAGAAGACAGTCTTTGGACATCACCCTTGCCATCAGTTTTCCAGAGTCTCCAGCCAGCCAATCTTTGAACTAGAACTGAAAAATGGGCTTTTCTTGGTCCTTGAGCTGACAGCCCACACTGTAGATTTTAGACTTGTCAACTTCAATTTATTTTTTAAAATATCTATCTATCTATCTATCTATCTATCTATCTATCTATCTATCTATCATCTATCTACGTATCTATCTATCTATACATACATACACATCCTAATGGTTGTTTCTCTGGAAAACACTGACTAGTACACCTGCTCTCTCATTAGTACACATTCCAAACATGATACATATGTGTTATGTGTATATGTGCATATATGTGTTTATGCATATGTTTGAATTTGTGTGTACACGTACATACACATACATACATACAGAACTAGAGATAGAGATAGAAATAGAGATATATCGAGGGACACTTGAATAAGCCTGCATCTAGTGGACTGAGGGATTCGAGGCCTTTTCCATGTAACAATACTTTATCATCTATGAATATTTGAAATTGGTAAATTATTACAAGAAGAGCCTATTAGAGCCAGGCTTAAGCCATTCCATTCCTATGATGCAATTTAATTCAGTTATAACAAGAAAATATAATACAATGTTCTTTTGTCTTTGTTTCCCCCATTATATTTTGGGAAATTCTTTCTTGCTTGTCACCTTGTGATATCTCTGAGGGTGAATAGACAATCTGGTTCTTTAGTGATGCAAATGAGAATGAAAGAATTGTAATTAGATGCCATCACAGTCAATCATCTTAGGCTTAATGGAGAAAGGGAGATTATCTCAAAGAGGAGAAGTGACATGTCCAGAGTATGTCCATAAAAACAAAAACCCTTTGTTCACCCCTTTTCAAACATGGTACCTGGAATCTAGGATTGGTAACTTAAAGTATTAAGAAAAACTGCTTAAGCATCAGAAGATTAGGAAAAAGGGTCAACAGCTATATTTATTATTCCATATTAGCTTTGGTAGAGGGAAAAAAAAATAACATCTTCATAAAAAGTTACTTTTGACTGATCTTCCTCAGCTTCCTAATGTCTTGGGGTTCAAATTGACAAAAGACACTGATTTATTAATATAAACCTTGACAAGTTAAAAGATATTCTTCTTAATATTGTCCCAAATTCCCCTAAGACAATATGACTATCTGAATTCTAAAGATAAAATTTATGAGTTGGAATGATTAAATTACTTGCCCCAGGTCATTCAGCTTCTAAATGGGCATGCATTGGTTTCTAACAGAATCTGATTCTGAATCCTTTTGACTGGAGCACACTTATCACTAAACCACCCCTTGTCTCTCCCTGCTGGAATTTAAGTGCCATGGGGACAGGGGGTATTATATGTCTTGCTCACTATTAACTTTTCAGTACCCAGGACAGTGCCTGACATGAAGCAGGCACTCAATGAATATTTGTTAAATGGTATATATTTGGACCAGTTTGAAGTGGCTCACTAGTATTTTTTTATTGTGTGTGTATATGCATATAGACATATATGAGTAAACACTAAGTTAATAGAGTTTTTCTGTGTCTTTTGTTGTATAATTTATCTCATCCATATCGTTCACTAGTAAATCAAACAAGCAAGCAAACAAAAATAATTTTTGCTTTAAGCAAAATATTTTACCTTTAAAGTTCATGATTGATTCAGGATTTTAATTCTTCCTCTAATATCAGTCTTTGCCACAGGCCACTGAGAAGATCAAACCTAAAAAAGTCATTTACTTTTGTCAAGATTCAGTCCTTAACTATGTAAATATTTCATATAATATTTTATTGATATTAGAATACTTGGAATAACTTATTTATGTTCCAAATGAAGTCAATAATCTGTGATATTCACTGCTAGAAAGATAAAGATAAAATAAACCATTTAAGATAATGAAAATTTGAATCCCTACAGTATTGTGTTAGATTTCTTCAGAGTTACAGAACCAACAGGATGTGTGTTGTTGTGTTGTGTGTGTGTGTATAATACACATATACACACATATACGTGTATATATATACACATATATACACATACACATGTATAACATGTATAATATGTAACATGTATCTGTATATAATATATGCATACATGTTATATATGTATATATGCATTATATATTATATAAGGAGATAAAGAGAGAGATAATATATACATACATATGTAGAGAGAGTGTGAGAGAGATTTATTATAAAGTATGGACTCATGCAATTATGGAGGATGAGAAGGCCCATGTTCTGCAATTAGTGCACTGGAGACCCTGGAGGGCCAATAATGTATTCCCAATGTGAGTCTGAAGCCATAAGAACCAGGAGGGTGGATGTTATAAGTTCTAGTCTGAGAACCAATGTTTTAGTTCAAGTCCAAAGACAGGAAAAATCTCTTGTTCTTGCTCAAGCAATCAGACAGGAAAAATACCCTCTTACTCATATGACGTCAGCATTTTTTTTTTTTGAGACAGAGTCTTGCTCTGTCGCCCAGGCTGGAGTGCAGTGGCGCAATCTCGGCTCACTGCAAGCTCCGCCTCCCGGGTTCACGCCATTCTCCTGCCTCAGCCTCTCCGAGTAGCTGGGACTACAGGCGCCCGCCACCACGCCCGGCTAATTTTTTGTATTTTTAGTAGAGACGGGGTTTCACGAGGTCAGCCTTTTTGTTCCATTTTGTGCCTTATCTGATAACCTGAGGTTTACTTACATCAGAGAGGGCAATATGCTTTACTTAGTCTAACAATTAAAATATTAATTTCACGCAAAAGCACCCTCACAGACACACCGAAATAACGTTTGACCAAATGGGCACCCATAGTCCAGACAAGTTGAATCATAAAATTCATCATCACATGCATCTTTTCTTCTAATCCACTACTAGAAACGCTCTTCAATAAATGCTTTACTCACAGAAGGTCTCTTTATTCCAATACTACAGTGTTTTATCTCTGTGAAAAAACTACATTTCGGTTTAAGAACATTATTAAACTGTGGGTTTATGTTTAAATGTCAACCATGAAATGTATTGCATTTCAAAAGATCAATAGAGTTTTAATTTATTTTTGGTAAATGTCTTCCATTGAAAGAAAAATAAGAAACTGTCAATGATCTGTTCTCGTTGTTATTAATAGTTATTAATGTAGTAATTTTCTAATTGATGTAGAGACTTAAGGAACACTTTCTTGGTCAGTGTAACATTTTTGGATTTGTGTGTGTGTTTCCAAATTCTCGACAATCAATCAATTCTGATCTTTTTTTTCTTAATGGCTAGATTGTTGAGCCATGGTTTATTTATTTACCTGAGCCACACAAAATCAGATATTCTAAACTTAAATGATGTATTACATACATTTATAAAATTGTCTTTCTAATTATTATCTGAAAAAATATAACTTTGTTTTCTCTTTGTGTGTAGCTGTGTGCTCATGTGTGAGTGTGCCTGTGTGTGTGTGTTTGTGTGCATGTGTAGAAGGGGAGTAATTTATTTGCTTAGTGAGATTTGTTCTTGTTGTTTTTTAATGTTTTTAGCTAAACAATACTGTTGTCTGACTTCAGTCTTTTTCAAGAGCAAAGAAATGTCAATCCACGAATCCAGAGAGATAGAGTTCAGGGACTTGTTTCTTCTGATAAACCTGCAGTTGACTCTCATGGTGTATTTGGAATAAATGGGTCAGATTGGTGAAATGTCATTTTTGTTGTTTCTCTTTTGCAGTTTATAAACTTGGAATGCTCCAGAAGTTTAAGAGCCAAGAACAATGCTGGCATGATCATAAGGTCAATTACATCTTAACACTTGCCAAAAATAGAGTAGGGGCCTCAAAATAGTTTCATTTCAGAGAAAAGGATATAAAAAGAGTGGGTACCAATAATTATATAAAATTATTATACTAATCTAAACCATGCTCATCTGATGTTCCATTTCTATGGCTCCTGAGTTTTTTCCAACTTGAATAAGCCTGCATCTAGTGGCGTATGCATTCTATGTGTTAACTAAATATCAAGGATCAATAACACTTGGTTTCCACTGAAGAGCCTTTAGGGCTACTGAGAATTTAAAGATGAAACAGAGTCTTCCAGCACTCCTGCTCCAAACAGAAACATGTACTGTCTTAACTATTTTAAATTCTAGGATTTGGCCTTAACATTTTATTATGCAGCCCTATTATACTGTCTAAAAATAATATTTTCAAGCCAGTGACTCTCCAGCAAGTCTGTGTAACTACCACCACCACCACCACCACCATCATCATCAAGGTTAATTACAGTATTTCCCAAGACTATTCCAAAATCTTTACATATATTATACATTTGTGGCAAAGGTTAAATGTATATATGAAGAAAATAATACATTAACTGAAAAGTATAGAAACATTATATCTAATGCTATCCAAAAAAACGTTGCTCTAGAAATCTAAAAATTACTTTACTTTGGCTCAACTTTATTTCCAACCAGATTAACAAGACTTATGACTCCATTAAGACTGAATCAAAAATGATTCACTGTGGTGACCTTTCTAAGCTGAAAAGAGGACTGTAGCATCTTGAATAGTCAACGCCTATATTGTAATTTAAAGGATAAACAATACGTAAACTAGATTTTAAAGTGTAAATGCTACAGGATCTTTACCGTGTCGCTTTTTCAGTTGGAAACCTCTGTGGCTGGTGGTGCCTTTGCCTGAGTTTTACACGGGCCCGCTGGCCTCTTCTGCTCACTCGCCCCAGCAGGCTGTACTTGGCTCATAATACTGGCCTGGATCCCACACCTGCCAAGGGCGAGCCTGGTGAGGAGTAGCAAGGGGTGTGTTAATGAGCATGGGGTCTGGCCACCGCACACAGCCAGGCGTGCTGGCTGCAACTGGGCAGGCAGCTCCAGGCTCCAGGCACAGGCGCGGGTTCCGTGCTAGACTGGCTGCACCAGGCGTACCACAAATGGCTTCCACTGCAGGCACTGGGAAATACGATGGCACCCAGAAGCTTGGAGACACCAGAAACTGCGGAGCCCCAAAGAGGGTGTCAGAGCCCTGGCTCAGGAGTCTCTAGGTCTGGGATTCCTGAAGGGCTACAGAAGCTCGTTTCTCCTTCTCGTCGCCCGCAAAGTGGCGAGCAGTGGGCATGTTTCCGCCCTGTTTGTGTTACCGCTCTTTCAGTCCCACCATTCCCTGGGTCCCAGGGTCTTGTTCCATGACAAGAATGAGGTACACGGACAACTGAAGGGTGAGCACGGCAGAGAGGAGCTTCATTGACAGAACGGCTCCAGAAGACCGGAAGTGGACAGCTCCTTTCCGCAGGCAGTGTCCCAGTGAGTGTCCACCTCAGTGGAGAGGAGACCCGGAGTGGGTGGTTCCTTTCACGTGCAAGTTATCGTGATGAGTGCAGCTCTCAGTGGAGCGGAGAACCAGAATGGGTAGCTCCTTTCCGCAAGCAGGTCATCCTGACGTCTATGTGAGTTTGGCTGGTTTCGGGGATTTTACGGTCTCAGAAGGGAGAAAGTACGTGCTGATTCATCCATGCGCAGTCATGGGCAGGCTGGTAAAAAGCACCATGAGTTCTCACTCCACCTGGATCGGACAGCCTGGCCACCAGGCTTCAGGCCGTCCCTGCCTTGAAGATGGGGCTTCACGTGGGCCCAATCCCTTTCTGCCCAGAAACCTGTCTGCCTCCCGCCATCAACATGCAGTCCACAGTGCCCAGGCTGTTCTTACCAAGCGGTGTCTTCTTCAGGCCTATGCCAAGGTGCCTTCAGCCCCTCCTCAGCCTCCATCCCATGTTCGTCGGTGCCTGAAGTCCAGAGGGGGCTGAGGTGGCAGAAGGCTGGCATTTCAGTGCCACCCCGAGCGTGAGCACACACACCCGGTCTGTTTGCAACAGCACCCAGGCTTTGCCACAACTTTGATCCCCACCAGAGTGGGCGCCAGGAGTGGGGAGAGGTCAGACAGCGGGAGCAGGAACTCTCAAGCCTGCGGTGGCAAGGAGCTTCCTGGGCCCCTGAGAGTACAGGGATGCTCGGGTCTGAAGCCACAGCTGGGCAGCAGTAGCTGCGCCCAAGACCACAGGGCTGCCACTCTGCCAGCTCTGTAGGGGGGAAGGGCTCCTGCCTGTTCCCAGTTCCTGCTGCCCTGAGGAGTGTGTAACCCTGGCCCCACTTGCTCCCCTGCAGCTGTTGTCTTTGCAGTGGCTGTTCCAGACCAGCTACCATTGCCATCAGAAACATGTGGTTGAGTATGAAAGAAAGCAGAGATTAAGAAGATGGATTATTTTCTGGTCTTATTCTTTTCAATACACAGTTGACCCTAGAGCAATGCAGGCGTTATGGGTGCTGACTTCCATGCAGCTGAAAATCTGAGCATAACCATTGACTGCTTAAAAAGTTAAATAGTAGAAGCCCACTGCTGACTGGAAGCCTCGCCCATATCACAAAGATTCAATTAACACCTACTGTATTCTAACAATAAAGTAAGCTAGAGACAAGAAAACGTTATTAAGAAACTCAGAAGGAAGAAAAAACATATTTACTATTCATTAAGTGGAAGAGGGACCTCCTTGCTGTCTTTGGGTTGAGTAGGCTGAGGAGAAGGAGGAAGACGAAGGGGGGTTGGTTTTTCTGTCTCAGGGGTGGCAAAGGCAAAAGAAAATTTATGTATAATTGGACCCAAGCAGTTCACACTTATGCTGTTGAAGTGCTGATTGCATTTTACAATATTAGTAATTATACTTGATTATAAAATTTTAGAGGTAAAATATACTACCAATGGAAAATGTAGTTATAATTACAGAATAACCATATTAGTAACTGTTGCTTCATTTCTGACCATGTAAGATGTGAAAAATATGCACCACTGAGGAAAAGGCAGAACAAATTGTAGTAATTGATTTCCCTAAGAATTCCTAAATGGTGATGAATATGAACTGTGATGGTGTGATGGTTTCCACCTTTAATGTGGGTGGGCACTCTCCAACCTGCTGGGAGTCTGGAGAACAAAAACAAACTTGTCTATCTGTTGGAACTGAGATGCACTCTTTTTCTGCTGTCCTTGGACAGCAACTCCAGACTCCATGGCCTTCCTTTTTATTCTTTTTTTTTTTTTCTTGAGACAGAGTCTCACCCTGTCGCCCAGACGAGTGCAATGGCACAATCTCGGCTCACTGCAACCTCCGTCTCCCTGATTTAAACGATTGTCCTGGCTCAGCCTCCTGAGTAGTTGGGATTACAGGCGCCTGCCACCATGCCTAGCTAATTTTTGTATTTTTAGTAGAAACAGGGTTTCACCATGTTGGCCAGGCTGGCCTTGAACTCCTGACCTCATGATCTGCCCTCCTTGGCCTCCCAAAGTGCTGGGATTCCAGGAGTGAATCATCGCACCTGGCGTTGCCTTTATATTCTAAGACTTACACAAGTACCAAGTCTCTCCTGGATGTTCACACCTTTGGCTTTGGACTGAGAGTTACATCTGCAATTTCTTTCGTTCTGAGGACTTTGGACTTGGACTGAGCTATGCTACCAGTATCTCAGCCTCCACCTTGCAGGAAATCTGTTGCAGGTCTTCTCAACCACCATAATCAGGTGAGCCAATCCCTCTAGTAAATTCCCTCTAATTTATGTATGTATGTATGTATGCGTGTATGTATGTATGTATGTATGTATGTATGTATGCATCTATCTATCTATCTACCTACCTACCTACCTGTTATTAATTCCATCTCTCTAGAGATCCCTGACCAATACATGGACAAAATGTGACTTCAACTGAAAGCCAAAAATAGCAAATGGAGTATGATATGCCACCTTGCCTGTCAAAGTGTGATACAGAGTCCAGTAGCATCAACATCTCCAGGGAGCTTTTCATAGATTCAGTCCCTTAGGCCCCACTGCAAAATCAGGATCTGCATTTTCTCAAGATCCTCAGAGAAACTGCAGAAACATTCATGGATAAGAAGCACTAATATAAGGAATGTATTCAATGTGGGTACAAAAACACTGATGAGAAAGATGAAATTCTTGGATTTTTATCTTATTTTATTCAATTACTATCAAGTTATATAATTTTTAGAGATCAAAAGATAGCTTTATAATGCCTCCTCTATTTTTCTTAGGATGATCAAAGGGATTATGAAGAAAATGCCTTGGAAAAGTTGAAAGTAATCTATTTATATAATGAATAAATTATTGTTGTTTTGGGATAAAATCTATTGCTTTTATTTAAACTCGGAACTTTGCTCCAAATAATTCACAATAACACATTTGATTTGGAGAGAAGTTAATAAATTTATGAAATATTGAGAAAAACTTCAAAAGAGATTTTTACTTAATAATGAATTAATAATTCTAAAACTTTTCTATAAGCAGAATCTTACTTTTTTATTCTAGATAATAATCTATATGAAAGAAGTGGGAAATTACATAAGTCAATTTGAAAATAAGTTTATGCTCTAACCATCCCTGGTCACAATGCCTTTTTTCTTTCCTTAATGGCAAACTAGGCACGCCCGATTTGTACACCATGCAGTCTCAGGGCAGGCAGTGGTTTAGAGTTACTTCTGATTCAGTCACTTGTACCCTCATGTTGGACTAACATATTTTGAGATCATAAAGATAAAGAATACTTGGTTAAGTACACTGTTCACTGAGTCCTCCTAAGGGGGTTCACATGGGCCAAGTCAGGGAATGTAATGGGTTTCTGTACATTTTATCAAAATGCCGTCTCTTTTCTACTTGATCCTACTGGACAAAAGGTGTAGGTATGAGTAGAAGATGATTCAACAACAACAACAAAAAAAGGCAAAGTTACAACTCTTGGAAATAGAGGCACCAATTTTGTGGAAAGCAACAATCATAGCACCTGGAGAGAAAATACCTTAGACCCCTGGAGATATGAGGAGGGAAAACATTAATGATCTTTTTTCTTTCAGAACTATCCCGGAAGCTCCCTCAAAGAATCCATCCTGGTTTGACTATCCTAAACTGTTGCAAGTGCATTAAATTGTAAATGACTGCTGAATGTCATTCCTTGCCAGTTGCCTCTGACCATGATTTGATAGATATTCCACCTCATCTTAGACATCTACTAGAAACAGTAGACCATGATCCTATTTCTTACATCTCCATGTAAAATAGCTGTTGGACTCTCTGAGTATCTACCCCATCTGCATTACCACGACAGTAACTCGGTCATTCCAAGGATAGACAAATGTTGTCTAGTGAGTGTCTGGATAACACAGGTTAGACTGATGGCCTTAGGCAGTTTTTTTTTTTTAATCAAGCACTAAATGTAATTATTCTAACTTAATTGGAAGCTCTAAAGTTTACCAGCCAGAGAGAGGCCATGTTCACTGTGCCATCAACTAGTACTTCCTGAGTGATGTAGGTATACTCTGTAGATCTCCAACATAATTAACTTTCCCTTTAGGGACACCATATACATCCCTGCGGCTGTACTTATGGGAAGCCAGAAATTAAGTTGCTTCCCTCCCAGAAACATGGTAATTGCACCTAAGGGGTGATAGGGTGATAGTGAAAGACTTTAAATTGTTTAAGGAAACACGACAGTAGATTATGTAGCCTTCAAATAAATGCTTAGATAGCTAAAAAATGAGGTTATGCTTGGTTACTTGGTGCACTTGGCTGAATGATGACCCCCCGCCGAAATATGTATCCATATTCTGATACTCAGAGCCGTGAATGCCACATTATTTGCTGATAAAACGGGTCTTGGCAGATGCTTGAGATAAGGATATCATTTGTATTATCTATATGGGCCCTAAATGATTAATGACAAGGGTTCTTATAAAAGAGAGGTAGAAAAATATTTGAGAGACAGAAAGGAGAAGTGAATGTGACCACAGAGACAGAGATAACGGTGAGTCCACTGTAAGCCAAAGAAAAACTGGAACTTTCAAAAGCTGGAAGAGGCAAGAAACAGATTATTCCCTAGAACATGTGGAGGAAGCATTTTCCTACCAACAAATTGACTTTGGACTTTTGCTTTTAGGAACTGTAGGATAATACATTTTTGTTGTTTTAAGCCACAAAATATAGCAGCCAGAGAAAATGAATACACTTGAGAAAGCTTCCCAGAAAATAAATGACTCATAAATTTTGTTTCTTACATAAAGTTATCTCAAAGAAGGAAGTAATTTAATTAGAAAGTTCTTATGAAATTTGTTACTGACTTTAGCAAAGTAATTAATGACACAACCTTGGCTCTTGGAGGTATTCAGGTCATCCCCTACTCTCTGGGCAAAGGTGTCATGAATGATAAGTTTGCTCTAACTTCCTCCTTGCAAACCAAGACAGTGGCTAGAAAATTGCTAATGCATCTTGCTGCACCAGGAGTGATGCCTTCTGCTAAGTAGAAAGATCCTAATATAATTAATAAACCTAAGTAGAAAGCCACTTGGCTTTCTAGGGTAGATACTGATGGTTTCTGGGTTTGTTCACCCGGTTGGATTCTGGACCCTAAGGTACATACATACTAAAATCAATATGGCAGGAATCTTGTTGATAATAGTCTTGATTAAACACTGAATGGACAAACTGAACAAATTTGGTCCCAGCTTCTGTTTTCAGATTAATCAGAGTGGTCAATGAAATAGTGTACTCATGGGAAAAGTCACTGGAAGTCAAGATGGTACAGCAACGAGGTGGGTTTATTGTTAAGAGACGATCTATCCATGGGCCTTTTATGTTTCTGAATGTCTTACAGACAGAGGCATTGGCTTCTTTTTTTTCTGAAAAACTTTTCAGGAATATTTGTAGACAAAATATTTTATAAAGGAGAAATAGTTTATCCCTTTAGAATAGAAAGTACATTGATTTACCATTCAGTATAATAAAGGTAAGGTGTCCTTCTGGGAAAAGGCTTACTGCCATTATAAAATATTCAAGTTCTCTAAATAAGGGATTTTTCTTTTGTAATGCCCCCGCACCCCACCACTGCATATGCAAGTACCATCTGGCCCTCTTTGCATTGTGTTGTGGGGATTGTGGCTTAGCAAACGGGAGCAAATGCTACTGTTGTGAGTAATAAAATTATTTGTTTCTGATCCAGGACCCTCTTCTGCAAGCATACATGAAACTGTGGCAAGCTAGCTTGTAAGCTTGCAAGTCGGGTGAAACTTAAGTTCCTCAGATCCTTCACTGTTCTTGCTAATGTACAGCAATCCAAAAGGGAAGAACTTCGTTGTATGCATATCATATCTCATTAAGAAATTATTAATAAAAAAAGTGATTGAAAACATCCAAAGGACAAATTTTTTAAACCTTTTTTCTCTTTTTTTCTGCAAATACAAATTACATCTGTTAGATATACCATTTTGATTAATATAAGTATTACTAAATTTAGTCCACTTGGGATACTATTTTTTGAATGTTTGTGTTCTCTCCAAAATTCATGTTAAAATTTAAGCCCTAAAGCAATGGTGTTAAGAGGTGGGGCCTTTAGAAGGAAATTAGGCCATAGAGCCCTCATAGATGGGATTAGTGCCTTATAAATGAGCTAAGGGAGAACTAGTTAGGCCTTTTTGTTCTTTAATCCTTTTCACCATGTGAGTAAGGACACAAAATTAGTCTCTTCCAGAGGATACATCAACAAGGTACCATCTTGGAAGCAGAGAGAGGGCCCTCACCAGATACCAAACCTGCCGGTCCCTTGGTCTTAGACTTTCAGCCTCTAGAACTGTGAGAAATAAATTTCTGTTCTTTCTAAATTATCTATTTTAAGGTATTTTTTCATAGCAGCACAAATGGACTAAGACATGGAGTGATTAAGTGTTATGGCAGAAGTATAGAGCAGGTTGTTTTCTCTGGAATTACATATGAGGGGCCAAGAGCAGTTATTATGTGGTGGCCTGTGGGAGGGAGGAAAGTGTCAATCACTGAAAGCTTTCTGACTGTTGTTACAAAAATGTTACATATTGTGACACCATATCTTCTGGAGATATACAGAATCTAATCAGCCATCATTTAAAAATATGTAAAATTTATGACAAGAATGTTAAAATAATGTATACTAGAGTAACAAATACATTAGTGGAGTTCCATCAAGATGTATAGCAACAGGAGGTTTGAGGGTTAGACTGTAACATGAATTATGGAAGTATCCACTATAAGACTACTCTTTTTTGACTTGAAATCACTTATGGTTGTAGACATGGTAGAGGACATTTCATCATGGCAGTTAACGTGTACAAAAACTGCACCAGAGGTTTGTTCCTTAGCTTTTACAACCTGCCTTAAATTTCTGGCAAGTATGCAGCACAAATCATTGGAGATGCTATCTTCGGAACTTTTATGAGACTTGTATTAATTTTATATTGCTTCTGTAACATATTATTACTAATTGAGTGGTTTAAACAAGAGAAAATTATTAATAGTATTTTATAGTTCTGCAGGTCAGTAGTACCACACAGGCCTCATGAAGCTCAGATCAAACCTTAGCCGGGCTGAATTTTTTTCTGGTGAGTTTCAGGGAGAATCCATTTCCATATGCATTCAGGTTGTTGGCAAAATTCTGTTTCTGTGATTATAAAACTGGGTTTCAGCTGAGGGACATTCCCAGCTTTTAGACACCCACAGTTTTTGGCTTGTGCCATCCTCCTATTTTTAAAGTCAGAAAAAGTGGATTGAGTCCTTCTCCTGTCATATCTTTCTAATCCCTCTTCTCTTGTTATATGTCTCTCTGACCCAGCCAGGAAAGCTTCTTCCTTCTAAGGATTTATGTGATTAGATTGGGTCAAACCAGAACATTTCAAGGTCCATATCCTTAATCACATCTGCAAAATCTCTGTTGCCATGGAAGATAAATATTCACAGGTTCCAGAGATTAGAGTGTGAACAAACGGGAGGAATGGGTGTTATTCTGCATAGCAGAGGACTACATAATTGTTCCTTGGTGGTTTTGTGTAAGTTACCCACAGAAATATTTAAAATTCAGTACAGAAATAACAAAATTGATAAGGACTGCTTTTATGTTAAGGAATATTCTATGCGTATTTGGCATTATTAACATTTATTATACTTGTGAGAATTTAGCTTAATTGAGTAACAGCTCTTCTGAAAATATTTTATGCCATTTGTTATGTGTAATTATTATTATAAATTGAAATTTTAGTCAGGCTATATACTTTACTAGAGCACTTCAATGAACTTAATAGTAAAAATATTTATAAGTTTAATTTGTTAGATTCACAAGTATTATTTAAGTACTTGGGAAGATTTATTAGTGTACTTAATAAGAAAACCAGATGTGTTCATATGTAAATGTAGTTTAAAATTTTAGCAAATTTATCTAAGTTTTTAGAATGAATATTAATCAAAAGACCACTTAAAATAAGTGTTACTGTTTGCTAGTTTTATAAATAGCACAGTAATATTTATAAGGTATAAATAAGCATTTAATTAAAATATGGAGTTTTAAGTTTAATAATTTAAATTAATAGAATAAAATGTAATTTTACATCAAAATAAATACCTGAGTATAATTTTCTGTGCATAGAATACACAGACACACACACAAACTGTTAATAAGTTAACACAAATATCATGTCTTAGTTCCCCAAAATTATGTAGGAATTAGCCAGGCATAGGATAGGAAAGGGGAAGAAGGACAATGGACAAGTAGTAAATTAAATGTCAAGGAAAGAGAAAAATTCATGTTTTTCAAGTCAACGAGCCAACAGAATGGCTATGTAAAGACATCAAGATATGTGAGCATAATACCCTTTAGCTTAAGCCATTGGAATCTCCTGTTTTTTAGTTAATATTAACAATCCATTATTGTGAGAACTCAGAAAAGGGAAAACAAATCAGTCATAAATTAGACATTTCATTTTAATTTCAAATATACACACCCGTTTATTCAGGACTTTGAGTATGGGATCTACAAGTTAAAAATTTATTTAATTTTTTTCATAAATTATACCCACACTTCATAATCTATGTTCCTCAATTTTGTTTTTCTTTTGAATGGAGCTGGAGAGTAAAGATAATCATAAGCTTGAAATTTCCCGTCTTTTATAGTTGTTCATTTCACTTAAATAACTCACATTTATCATTTTTCTGAAACATGGAAATAAGGCCTTTTCTCACACGTCTCATTCATTTACTCAATAGTTAATTAAATTGAAATAACAATAAGACACAGCTGCATAAAAATTTGAAAACAAAAATTATATACCTTTGACAAGGATCAAGCTAACCAGAAAGGGACCTAAGTATTGATTTGTAAGTGAAATAATTCACATTGTAGATTCTGTGAGAAAGATTTACAGACGGAATGAAGAACCTTAGTTAATATTGGCATACAGGTAAAGAGGAGGTACGTTTTTAAAATAATTCCACTGTATTTGGTTATAATGCAGTGTCGAGTTTGGTGGGGAAAAAAAAGAGTTCCCAAATTACGCAAAAATTAGATAATTAAAGGCCTCATATGCCATAATATTAATAAATAGGATAGATTCGCCTTAGCGAAATGTCTTAACATTACATGTTTTCTTACCTTTTGTCATCTTGAGTTATTGCATCATCTAGCTCATGGCCTTGCACACAATACATATTAAACAGGTGCTGTATGGATTGAAGTGAAGTGGTACTGTCAGGAAAACTACTTGAATAGTGTTCTTTGGGTTTACGTAGGACATTTTCTTTATCCAGTCTATCATTGATGGACATTTAGGTTGATTCCATGTTTTTCTATTGTGAATGGTGCTGCAATGAACAAAAGTGTGCATTAAAAAAAAAAAAGATCATGTTTCTTGCAGGGATGTGGATGGAGCCATTATTCTTAGCAAACTAACACAAACAGAAAACCAAATGCCACATGTTCTCACTTGTAAGTGGTGGCTAACTGATGAGAACACATGGACACATAGAGAGGAGTAACACACTGGGGCCTTTCGGAGGGTGGAAGGTAGAATGAGGGAGAGGATCAGGAAAAATAACTAATGGGTGTTAGGCTTAATACCTAGTGATGAAATAATCTGTATAAGAAAACTCCCTGTCATGTTTACCTATGCAACAAACCTACACTTGCACCCTTGAACTTAAAAGTTAAAAAAAAAGGACATTGAACAGTGGAAGAGCACCTCAAAGAGAGTTAAATTATACTGAGGAGGCCAGGCGTGGTGGCTCACGCCTGTAATCCCAGCACTTTGGGAGGCCGAGGCAGGCACATTGAGAGGTCAGGACACGGAGACCATCCTGGCCAACATGGTGAAATCCCGTCTCTACTAAAACACCGCATGTTCTCACTCATAGGTGGGAATTGAACAATGAGAACTCATGGACACAGGAAGGGGAACATCACACTCCGGGGACTGTTGTGGGGTGGGGAGAGGGGGGAGGGACAGCATTAGGAGATATACCTAATGCTAAATGATAAGTTAATGGGTGCAGCAAAACAACATGGCACATGGATACATATGTAACAAACCTGCACATTGTGCACATGTACCCTAAAACCTAAAGTATAATAATAATAAAAAATTTTTAAAAATACAAAAAATTAGCTGGGTGTGGTGGCGCATGCCTGTAGTCCCAGCTACTTGAGAGGCTGAGGCAAGGGAATGGCTTGAACCTGGCAGACAGAGGTTGCAGTGAGTCGAGATCATTCCACTGCATTCCAGCCTGGCGACAGAGCAAGACTCCATTAAAATAAATAAATAAATAAATAAATATAAAAAAGTTATATTGAGGAAATTCGAGGGCCTATTAAAGTTAATAACAGTGTGTAATTTGTTGTAACTCACTAATTTGTGAATCTTTTTTTGCTCAAACACACGTTATCAAAATAATCTCTTTTCAAATGAAAGAAGTGGTGTGAAGTTTACAAATTCCACAAACACTAATGCAATTGAAATAACTGATTCTCAATCTCAAAATTATCCAAATCATCTTCTTTCCTATTGATCTAACCTAATTAAATTCACAGCCACAAAACTGCACTCAATATATGGCTCACACTGGATGATTTCTCTTATCCGGTTCTTACGCACTAAAATGAAAAGTGAGAAACCTACATTGTTATTTCTTTTGGAGACAATAAGGCTGTAGGTGTGGAATGAAAGATGTTCACAATAATTGGACCCTCAAGAAATAGCTTTTTAAGCCAGATATTTATTTTCAAAAGTACTCCTTTGGGCTGGGTGCAGTGGCTCATGCCCATAATCCCAGCACTTTGGGAGGCCAAGGCGGGTGGATCAGGACATCAAAAGATCGAGACTGTCCTGGCCAACGTGGTGAAATCGCATCTCTACTAAAAATACAAAAATTAGATGGGCGTAGTGGTGCGCGTCTGTAGTCTCATCTACTCCGGAGGCTTAGGCAGGAGAATCACTAGAACCCAGGAGGCCCAGATTGCAACGAGGCGAGATTGCGCCACTGCACTCCAGCCTGGCGACAAAGCAAGACTCCATGTCAAAAAAAAAAAAAAAAAAAAAAGTAAAAGTTTTCTTTTATATCAAACAAACCCTAAATCTTTGTAGCTTAATCACTCTGAGTACTTTGCATCCAATACATCTCATATGACTTCTCATCATTATATCAAAATAAAATATCCATTCATCACACTGGTTTGAACATGTAAAAGTCAGTGAAAGATTGGAGAGACGAGGGGAGAGCGAACATAGAAAAATGAACAAAGAACAAATCTAAATGTCATTAGGCTAGTTGAGGTTTTTAATTTAGCCAAGGTATTATCTCATTAGCAAGGTGTCTTTATACCCTGAAAATGTCTTCATTTCCTCTTTCTTTATTTTCTTCATTAGAAACAAATTACTCAGTTGGTTCTTTACATAAACAGCTAAGACCTGCAGTAATCAAGTCATAGTTTTCTCGTGGTTTGTAACATGAGGACAGGAAGACTAAAGGACTGCTCAAATTCATCATGAATAGGTTCCCATAGAAATTACATGGTTTTATTTCTAGGAATTTTGACCACTCACTATATGGTAGAATGTTTTGTCTTTTCAGCTGCAATTCTTTATCAAAATAATTTTAAAATACCAGTTGTATAGTTCATTTCAAACATGACCTTAGAAGTAACCTACTGCTGATTACTTAAAGCCAAATTTATACCAAATATATTTTGTCCCCATGCATATCATTATGTTACAGTGTTGGTATAGTAATAAACAGAATACTTGTTTTAAGTTAATGGAATATTTTTATGTTAGTACTAGTTTTGTTATTTTTGATTATATGTAAGTTTCCAGATACACTTGATAGCACCATAATATTTTGAATTTGTTCTATTATTCAGAACAGGAAAATAACTTTTTGATAATATCTCCGAGATCCCTTATCATACACTCTAGAAGAATGTTGATTTCCAATTAAATGTTATGCAAAATCTTGACTGGGAGTTCTGCGGACTGCCAAAATCTCCCCGCTCCCACCCCGAACTTTCAGCTGGTAATGCTGCAAGAAATACAAACCATCAAATCCCACTAAACTTTAAAAACCGGCTTTACATCACAGATTGACCTCTATTTTCTTTTTAAATAATAGCATTTCTTAGCTTTCACTCCTTATATTCTAGGCATAATTCATATGCAAATAGCCTCCTTATTATAAACCTCGATCTCCCTCAAATGAAGCTTACAGAAGATTATAAATGTACTTTTGGCTTGCTGACAACAAACATATTTAGGAAAGAAAGACTGCAACTTACAAAAGCTTCCTTATAAAAGCTAAACTGATTTCAAGTCTTCTAAACTAATCAGAGAGAATTAGCAGGGAGGAGGGAAGGATGATGAGTGAGGAATGTGTAAAGTGTTAAAGAACATCATGGTGGTTTGCTTCTTCTCATGGCCTGACAGCCTGGATCAGCTAATTAGGAAACCTTTACCCAAACTAGTGTTAATTTGTTATTTAGCCCCCATGGGAAATTTTCACAGCTAGAAGTCATTTGTCTTATAATATGTAGAGATATTTAGTTTGAAAACAAGGAGAATCTAGAAAGATATGAGATGATGAATGGAGGATATTTGTTATGAATTATCTATTACTTTATGCCATATAAACATTGATGTTAAGAATGAGAAGAGCCATTTTGTGTGCAGTATGCCAACTTGTGATCATTTGACATATAATGTGAATCATGGGCTGATTAAATCCATCTCCTATGCTAAGCGTGAAGCTTAATTATATAAAAAATCACCCAAGTACCACTGGCTGCTTGGGCCTGACTGACAGGAACAGTATTTACTGTCAGTTTCCATCTAAGCCTAGCCCCTTCATTTCTTAAAGCTTTCATATATCAGACAGTGTGAATATTAGATCCCATCTTCTGGGATGGGACTTCTCAAATAATAATAGTGAAGTACCTTGCTTAATGATTTACTTACATTTTTGAAAGCTGGCTACAATGGGCACTGACACTGGAAAAAGCAGTAGCCTGCTTGGAGGACTAATCTTTGATCATTACATAGAGAATCATGATTTTTAGAGTAGTACTGATTTTTCCACATTAATCATTTTTTATTTCTAGGACAAAATGTCCTTTCACAAAATCCAAATATTTAGAGAACTTCAATATATTAAACAGCTCCAAAAATAAAATACTTCATTCAAATATATTTAAAACTTACAGGTTTTATTTCCTTCAAATTAAAAAAAAACCTTTAGACAAAAACAATTTTAAAATTCACTTTAATCTTTAAAAATATTAACAATAGGTTTAAAATAACTTGAAGAATTTCAGGTTAGAATAATGGCAGGAAAAGCTAATCCATGTTGCCTACTTATTATATATAAGGAATTATTCTAAGTACTTAGTAAGTATTAAATCATTTAATCCTTACAACAACCACATGAGGTAGGTTTATTATCTCCATAATTAAAATTAGAAAATAGATCTCAAAATTTTAAATAACTTGCCCAAAATCATATATAAGTAGGTGTTAGAAATTTGTTTCAAGTTTACAGGCTTTGAAATGCCTCCAAGGTGGTATAACAGACATTGTATATAATTATCATGATCATTCTTCCATGTGTTCACTGCATTTCCTAAGCTCCTTGAATCCATTTATTAGCAATTTATATAGTTCTTGCAGTTACTGCTGTAAGCATGAAACATGCCAAAAAATAATCAACTTCAGCAGACACTCCACTGTTGAACACCATATACTTCATCTTAGAGTCTGAAGCCATTCGTGACTGAGGGACTACTCTAGTAGCCCTTGGCCTTTCTCTCATCCTCTGCTTGTTTTGAATAAACTTTGGAATATAGGTGAGTACTCACTTTCTGTTTAGGAAGGCCTGAGATCATCATATAGCAAAAAGCTAGAACCCTAAGAAAAATCTTAAATAAATTTTTGCTGAAATGTTGTCAATTTGGACATTGATTTCACAAATACTTTTTAAAGAAAAAATTCAGTTGTTTTCAGTGTAAGAATTGAAAGCAAAGATTTTCTGGCTAAAGGTAAAAATTATATTTACATAAAATATAATACTTTTGCATTTAATTTTTAAAATATCAACATAATACCCTATCTGCATTCAAAATGAGAAATAAAGGACATTAATTTATAACATAATAATAATTCTTTAGTTTAATTTCTACAACATGATTATGCTAGAAAACCTGATGTAGTTTTTAAATGGTTGTACTGAGAAGGAAAATCCGTACTAACATAACAGGTACCGATATGCACTGTCACCTATTGCATTGTATTTAAACTCAGTTATCTCAAATATAATGTGCTGTGATGCTGGGGGTGATTTATTTTTCATAACTAGTGAAGAACTATTGGCAATTTTCTGAACAAACTAAGTACAATTTTATCTCAAGAATACAACTTGAATGAAATATATTGTAAATTCATTGTGTAATAAAAACAGGTAAAATTTTCCTTATCTTCATCTTCTAATCAGAACTATATTCTAGACACAGGTAACAGATTTTTATATACGTGAATCAATGACAAGACAGTTAAAAGTTGTAAGGTATACAAGAAAACACTTTCATGAGGGTATGACTGTTGGGTTTGTTGCAGTTTTTATAGCAGCTATAGCTTCTGCCATCCAAAAGCAAGAATCATCCTTTCCCCAATCATTTCACAAATGAAAATAAACCTGGAAATCTTTAGGATTACTACAGATCTACAGTAATACAAGTAAAGGCACAGGAAATGAGTAGAGGTGCAAGTTGGTTGGCTAAGGTGTGGAGAGGAACTAGTAGGATCAATTCTGTTTTCCAACTGTGAGAACGGGGAGGACATATTGGAAGTTGAGGAGGAAAGAAAATCTCTGAGTAAGTGGCTGCAATGAATTAAAGAAATATTGTCTTAAATACTACAACAACTGAATGTCATTGTGTGAAGGCCACAGCATTTGTTTAAGAAACTTCGAGGCTTTCTGTTTATAGATATCTTACAGTGTTGTTGTTTGTTTGAAATGTGTAAGCTTTGATCTAAACCAAGTTTACTTCAATATATTAATGATATAGTAAAAATATGTATTGAAAGGCAAATTAGTGTATTTTAATGTTATACCTGTCACTTCTTTTCCTAAAGCATATTCTTTGCATCTAACTGCCAGTGCCAGTGTCAAAACTTATTCTTTAAATTGTTATACATTTCTTATTAAACTAAGGGCTTAATTTTAAAGTATTGTGTTGTGATCATATAGTGTATAAAATGTATAATTGCCAATTGATTGTAACTATTATTTATTTTTAAATAAAAGTATAAGAATGCTTTCCGATTCAAGAAATTTGTTATAAAACTTTCTTTATCCTCTTTTCTGATGTAGCATAAAAGTTGTCCCTGTTTGAGTTATAACTGCCAGTAGATGACCAGTCACAAGTGAACCACTTTTCAGTTGCCAGTCTTTGCTCATATCAAAAATTACTTCCAAATGCTTAGTTTTTGTATCTAATCTCTCATTATTAAAATTTTTATAAAGTTTATTTTTACCAAAGAGGATGCAATTCATTATGACAAAGTATTGCATAATAACTTTGTTTTATAACAAATATTGTAAGATTGTTGAGAAGAGTTATAGGCTCGGATAATGCTGGTGATCAAAAAATTGAGATCAGCCATTATGACTTTATAACTTTTTCCTTGCCAAATTACCTACATGATGTGGAATTAACCAGACTTGAGCAATCTGAGCTTGAGAAGAGGAGCGTTTAATAAAAGAACTATTTTTAAAAGCCTAAAGGAGGAAAACTATAAGGGAGAGTGAGAACAGGGCACCTTTTTTTTCTCCTAATCTTGAAAGGGGCAAGAAGAGGAATGTACAGATTGGGAAAGAACTGTGTGAAGAAGCTGCCTGATAGAAGTGTTGGTCTAGAAAATGCTAACCCATAGTGGCTTCACAGGGAGAAAGCTTGAAGAATAAATATACCAAACTCACTCTTCTCTCTCTTTCTCTCAGATCTGTAACTGAGTTCCACTGGCTGCATCCAATCAGAGGATAGTGCAAGAAAAATGTTGATGTAGCCTGTCACTATCTGGGACACAGAACAGAATGGAGAAGCTTGGAGAGTAAATTTGAGGATGTGGGAGATGAGGGTCAGATTATGGGACGCATGGGCTTCTCAGTAGATAAGAATTCAGGTTATGAGAGATGACTGAGGAGCCTGGGATTTTGTGTGACCTGCATAAACAGGGGAAGAAGCGTCTGATAGGATTAGTCTAAATGGTCTTGATAAGTTTTGATTAGGTGACTGTGAATGTAAGAGTTGAGAGGAAACAGGAATAGCAAACTCTCCAAGGATCATATGAACCTCTAGGGCCCTCAATTTGTTATACTTTGTGTATACTTTACATATATTTAGTTTCACAAAATTTTTGACGAATTTTAAATGTAAAAAGTGCATTTAATTCTTAAGGAACATTTTAATAATAAAAAGGAAATCTGTATTTATCACATTTTAATAAGTTTTGCTATGTTCCATGTACATTATATGAACTAATCCTTTGACACTTCACACAAAACCACATAAAGTGTGAAATTCTATCATTCCCATTTTCTAGTCATTGAAATTGAGGCAAAAAGAGATTAACTTGCCATGCTTACACGGGAAGTTAATGAGAGTGCCAGAATGTAAACCCACCTTATACTGACTATTAAAAGCCTAACAAACATGCAAGAAAGAACAATACAATTATATTAATTATCAGTTATAAAAGTGACAATATTAGTAAAGAAAACATTCTGAATTATAAAAAAAATTACATTTTAAAATAATAAATGTCACCTAAGACATTAATAGATTAATGTAATTTAATGAGTTAATTCATTAAAATATTAAATCTACCTATAAAAGTAATACACTAAGGTGGTTATGTGTACAAGATACAGAATTGAATCCCCTTGGAGTTAAGTCCCTGTCAAGGAGGCCTTGGACAATCTTCTCTAAATTCCAGAATTGTCAGCTGTGTAGTGGAAATGCTAATACAGTAGAATCAAACCTATGGTGTTGCTATGAGAAATAAATGACAAATGTAATGTAATACTCGTAAGAGACTGTTTGGCCCATAGAAACTGCTCAGTGCATGCTGTAATTAGTAATTCATTGTAATTCAAACCATTAGGAGTTCGGACTGGAGATGTACTGGAGAAAATGACAATGAGTCAGGAGTTTATATCTTCAAGGACTGAGGGGGAAATTATAATAATAATCATGTCACAAGTGTACTCTCCCTTTAATAATTATTTGCTAAACCCACCAGTTTGAACATAGAATTGCTGTTAGAGTTAAACAGAATTTTAATGAGTATCAAACATAGCATTTTCTAAATTAGTTGGGTCTTTGTTAATGAAAATGTTGTGTGATCAGTTTGTGATCAGTTTGTTATCAAGTCTAACTGAATTAGATCATGATCTGTTGGAGGAGGGTAAGATTACTAAACAATTGTCAGAGAAGGTCATCATGGCAACTTAAAAAAGAAAAAGTTATAAGTAATTTATTTAAAAGTGGTTTAGAGTTGCTTACTATGTAATATATATATATATACACATATATGTATATACATTATTTATGTATATTTTTTCAAAGCTTGAGACTTAGTAAAAATAAAATAGTCTTCTATAGCAGTAAAATTGCCTATTTTCAAATTGAAGTTCTAGGAGAAGTTTAATTTTATTAAAACTTCCACTTAATAGGAAATCACATGTGAAATATTCAGTTTCTTTATTTATGGAACACTTTATTAATCCTTCCAGCTTATTCCCAAAACATGTAGACCTTAATGTGGACAGTAATGTTACTTGGCCTTACCTATCTATGATCAGACCATTTTCAGTGACTTCGAGATCACAGGCTCCATGATAACGGGTCCCTGATTTCTCCTCTCTCCAGTGGTAGATACTGTCAAGGCCTGCTCATCATTACTTCCTGATGTTTCAAGAGCCAAATCGCTTTTTATTTTAACTGTAATTTAAGTCTACTTACAAGTGTACAGAATGAATAATCAAAAGAACTCAATGGATTAGGATAATGTTTTTTGTTCCAGGAGCCTCTTTTATTAACATTTTGCCTTTTGTATTAACATCTGATTTTGCGTTGCCATCTCAGTTCCCATTTTCATGTAAATAATGGCTGACCTCTGGCACTCAATGTGTTATTAAAAATGCACTCTTGGAAGCACATATATTTACTAATTAGAACCACTCAGAGGCTTTGCAGGAACAGTAAAGAATAGCGTTTGTGACAATTAAGTTTTACCACTTCTTACTGTTGCTGAAATTTTTAAATGTTATTTGTTCAACCGAAGTCTATTTTTCAAAATGATGTTTAAAGCATATTTTGCCAAAGATGCTTGGAAAATAACTTAATGAAATGTTACTCTGTGGAGCTAAAAGATTCTGAGAGCAATAAATCTAATATAAATTTTAAATATGGCATTTTTCTATTAATGTTTATATGCAGAACTTAGACATTGTTCCTGTGTGGAAAGCTTAAATTTTATTTGTATCAATAACATCAGTGAAAATTAATCTGCAAAGTAGATCTCATACAGTCATTCTTCAGAAGTTTCTAATTCCAATTTATTTTGAATTGATTTTTGCTTTATTTTTTAAATCTCATTTTTTTAAATTTTGAGCCCCACACAGAAAAAATTATATTATTACTCTATTTACTTCTGTATTTGAACAGATTAAATATTAACAAGTTGGAGTTTCTCTAACTTTTATAGATCATGCCTTGTGTTGTTGAGAATAAAATGTCTTAGGGCATCTTATTATTTTAATGATTTAGGTAGAGTGAACTACTTTTAAAATTGGCAGGGTAATGTTAATAACCATTTATGGGTTTTTAAAATAGATGCTTAAAACATTTAATTTGTTCTCTCTCTCATCTGATAAAATAAACAATTCAGTTCATTATAATTACTCTTACATTTGGACATGTATGTGTGTGAGAGTGTGTGTGTGTAATAGTATTAAAATGTTAGCAAATTATATATTTATAATTAAAATGTAACATATTCTCAGATGTAAAAAAACAGAAAACACAGAAGATTTCTAAGGAAAAATTGTCCACAAACCCACCACACAGACATAACTACTTTTAACAATTTGTTACATAATCTTCCACACTTTCTTCTGTTTACAATTTTGTATGTCTATATACCCAATGCCTCCATCTCAAAAAATAGGATCAAACTTCCACTTTTTATAATCTGGTTGTTTTGAACCAACATTATGTGGTGACTATTTCATGAGTTAATGAAGAATTGTTATTATCTTTATAATGACTACGTTGCTTTATATTATGTTGAGATTTCATAATTTATTTAACCAAGCCTTTCTCAACTGACATTTTAGTTGATGTTGCTATTTTTACGCCATAAATAATAATGTGAAAATATTTTTTGTACATCTTTGCACTTTTCCAATTATTTTTCTTTGCATAAATCACTGGAGGTGAAATTGCTAGGTCAAAGTGTATGCACATTTTTAATTTTTATGCATATTGGCTTTCAGTAAGGTCGAGCAAATTTTCACACTGGTCAATAGTATATTATGGTAGTTATTTCCATACGCCCTCACTAATTAAAGTGGATTAAAGTGCCAATGAGGAGAAATGGTATCTCTAGCTTGCCTTTAAAAAACATTACTGATGATTGCATGCATCTTTTCATATGTACAGTGAACTGACTTTTTAAAAATTACATTTATATGTAGTACATTTTTCTGTTATTTTTCTCAGTATTTTTTACAGTAGTAGTTATTTGACATGAGAACTTTAACATTTTTATGAAATACTAAGTAAATTAATTTCTAAATTTTGGAATACAAATGACTATGCTCCTAATTATTTTCAGGGAGTAATTTTATCCTTTTGTTTACTGCTTCAGCTTACATTCAAGAAACAATAGGTCCCTCTTCCACAAACAGGTTAGCCTTGTATTTTTATACATTACTCTCTACAACAAAGGAGAATCATCCTAATCTGTATGTAAAATAATTACGGTAGAAATAAGGTAATTTAATTTTTCCCCAGGAATGGAAACCTCCCTTACCACTTTAAATGTCCTTTTTCTCTTCTTCCCATTCCCAAGATCTCTTGGATAGCAATACTGATTGGGCACAGGCAGCTCCAACCCATGTATATTTCATAGACATATTTTGTATTTGTTGAGCAGAACACTTTCTTGAGAAATATTAAACCAATAACTACTGAGAAGTTATTGCGCCTTTGCTCCTAAGAATATTTTATAATATTCTGGTACAACTTCCTTCCTTAAATAAAAGATAAGTAAAGCCATTGGAATATTATTATTGTACTTATAACCAAGCTTTTATTGATTTAAATTGAAAAGCAGAGAAGGTATTTCCTACATATAAGGTCAGTGAATGCTGCCGTCTAAGAACAAAAGACTTTTAAACAATGGCCATTATTTTAAATGTATCAGTGAATTTTTTAAATATAATTTTAAAGTAAATATTAAAATGTAAAATGTAAAAGAAACTGAAGCAAGGAACAGGGAGATTTTTCCCAGAAAGGAAGATTACTGACTTTATATGGATAATACTCAGGCAAACCTTGATCAAGGAAGAAATAATAAAATAAGAAGATCATATAGTTCTGCTCAACTATTTTCATGTAATTTAATTGAAATCACATAATTCTTACATTTCTGATTTCTTCAATATGGAAATGAGAAAACTCATGATTGAATCAGGCACAATAAGGCAGATTCATAAGAACTGTCAATCAAGTGCAAACATATAATAAAAACTTATTTAGACATCCTAAAACTCAAAAAAAAAAAAAACTCTCACATCTTTAATTTCTTACAAAACCTATGGTAAGCGTACTTCTGGAAATGAAGGAATAAATCAAGTAAGAGAAAATCATAGGAAGTAAGAAACAGAAAACTCAACAGAGAAAAATGGTGAAGTGATCTCCTAAGATGATACAGATGCCACAGACCCTGAGAATAGTCAGGTCAGAATGGAGGGGAAGAAAGAAGAATGGTAAGGGACATAAAAAGGTGAAACTGGTAGACTATCTGACAGTTTCCCTTTGAGAAACACTAGATATCCAAGACAGCATGTGGAAACGAAGTAACAGCAAGTCTACAGACAACTAAGCAATTGAAAAAATAAAATAACCCATAACTTCTAGAAAAATGCAAATACATAAAAAGGGAAACATAATTATATATAATACATTTACTTGGTCCTGCAGTGAACATTTATTATGGATCATTTTTAAAAGCATAATTGCTGGTTTAATTAAATAGCAAGACAATTATATATTGAGAGAATGAGAAAAGGGAGAAATTAAGGTGTGGGTCTTAGGGTAGGGGTCGAAAGTAAGTCCTCACTCATCATAACAACCGGTAAATAGAAACGTTACAACTAGTAAATAAAAAACAGCAACAGACCATACTATTTAGAAACATAACATAACTAGTACAAGAAATATCTGGAAGAATTAAAAACAACCACCTATAAGGAGCAGAATGTACCAAAAAGTGGGTTGGAGCATAACTGTTTGCTCTTATGAAGCTTTTTGTAGTATCTGATAATTAAAAATCTTTTGTATGCATGATCTTAATAAAAATAATTAATTTAAGATAATTTTTCAAAAGAAAAGATTTTAAACATTACCTCAATATATCAAATATCACAAGTTTGCTGCTGCTCAGCTATTTTAATGCTGTGTGTATTTGTAGGAAATGTTTCACTGACGTGTAAAATTGGCTAATGCAAGTATTATTCTTATGCCAAATATTGATGTTTTCTGATTTTTCTTCCTGTTAGCCTTTAAAACCCCAATTCCCATAACTAGCAGTTTATTATTTCATTCTTTTCCCCATCATTTTTATCTTAAGGCAGTTTTGAAGGTAATGTGATTTTAAGCTTCTAGAAAAACTAATTACAGAAGAGATGGCATGGCTTCAGAAAGACGTTGCCCAGCACTCATATCACAAAACCAGCTTTGTTTTCCTTAGCACCAGCAGCTATTATTATCTTTTTCTCCTATTTTGACTGTCTTTTACTTTTTCCTTTTAAACTGAGTTAATCAAAGTCAAGGTGCTCTCACTTGCTATATAAAGCCGTATAGTACAAATCTAAGAACAATTATTTACAACACTGAAAAGCACATCAATCAAGAAGTGTTCAGAAAGAGAAGACAATGTAATTAGACAATAGATCTATTACCTTATTGTTGAAAAAATAAAAGTAAGTCATCCTATTTTTTTCTATTTGTGCTATGTTTAAATATGTTAATATAAGAAATAATATTTTCTTTTACAAGATAATGTTAAATCACCTTTTGCAAAAATAGACAAAATAGAACAAATTGGTGACATTCCTTATAAAAGGAAATAAACAAAAATACCATAGTACTTTCGTGTATGAAATATAATAAAGCGTTGCTGATGGTAACTGGAATTGAGATGTTAAAACTTTTAGATTAAAAAATTTGCATGTTTGTAAATTTTTTTTTAGAAAATTTTAAATTATTAGACATAAAAATGAAAGATAGTGGTGCAGGTGCAGTGGCTCATGCCTGTTATCCCAGCGCTTTGGGTGGCCAATGCAAGCAGATCACTTGAGGTCAGGAATTCAAGACCAGCCTGGCCAACGTAGTGAAACCCTGTTTCTACTAAAAATACAAAATTAGCCAGGTGTGGTGGTGTACTCCTGTAATCCCAGCTACTCAGGAGGCTGAGGCAGGAGAATCACTTGAACCCGGGAGGCAGAAATTGCAGTTAGCTGAGATTGCGCTATTGCACTCCAGCCTGGACAAAAAGAATGAAACTCTGTCAAAAAAAAAAAAAAAAGATAGTGAATACAATACTGTACACATTAAAAATCAACAAAAGATGAGTCAGTACATTAAAAATTTCAGTTTGTTGATCAAGTAAAAAGGTTATCTTAGATTTCTAATATTGTTACAGTATATACAGCACAGCTCCAGGCAGAGTGATAGACAAGATTATCTTGAATCCTTTACAGGCATATGATTCTAAAGCATTTGAGCACAGATAGTTGAGCTGAAACAACATCTGTATAAATGAGCTGCTGGCTTTTGTGATTATTGCACATAAGATTTTTATTAGATGAATAAGATTCATTGATTTATCAAAGCATAGCAGTATAACTGCTTCAGATTAAACTACCTTATATAGTATTCACTACAGAAAGAGGAATGCTCTAAATCTACTTACAAGTCAGCAGTACTAACCTAAATCTAAATTATTCATTACACTCAATATTAACTTTTGGATGGTCTCTAAGAATATTTGAAATAAGCTTTTTACAGAAACTCATTTTTTTCCAATGCGAGCCTTAATTTCAAGAATTTTTAAACAATTATGACTTCAAGCATCACATTATTATTTTAAGCTAATAAAAATTAAATATTTTATTGAAAGAACATGTGTGCTATTCAAGGTTTTAAAAAACATCTCTATAGATTCAATGCTGGCATCCATGTGAATAATTAGTTAAGTTGCATTTTAATTCTTGGCCCACCTCTCTGTCACTCTTAACTCCAAATATTTAATAAATATTTTTACTTTGATGCAAAATTATGTTATCAAATTTACTATAACTACTTTTGCATATAGCCTTTCTACTTTCTGATTCCTAACCTTGTGCTAAATCCTATTAACCTATTCTTTAAGTATTTCAACAACGTCTTTGCCTTCAAGTCCCGCTTTTGTTTTCCATTCTGCTTATCACAACTACATTTATCTTATTAAAGACTTTTCTGATCATGTTGCCTGTGATAGTAAATTTTGTTTCAACTTGGTTGGGCCATGAGGGCAAAATATTTGATTGAATATTATTCTAGATGTCTCTGTGGTGATGTTTTTGGATTAGATTAACATTTAAATCAGCAAACACTGAGTAAAGCAGATTACCCTCCATCATTTGGTTGGGGTTCATCCAATCAGTTGAAGGCCTTCATAGTACCAAGAGTGGCCTCTGCTGAGTGAGAGGGAATCCTTCCAGGTGACTGCCTTTAACTTAAACTTTAACTCTTCCCTCAGTCACTTAGCTTTTGTGTCAGTGGAAGATAGGGATGTTGTTCAGAGCTTTTGGCAGACCCTTATACCTGAATCAAAGTGCAGACCCTTAGGATTTTATATCAAAGCCCCACCATCCTCAGCGGATTACTATTCTCCTTTTGAGAAACAGTTTTTGGCCTGCTACTGGGCCTCAGTAGAAACTAAGTTCTTAGACATGGGCCACCAAGATTCCATGTGACATGAGCAGCCCATCATGAACTGCTATTATCTGACTCCAATAAGTCATAATGTTGGGCATGCATAGAAGCATGCCATCATCAAAAGGAAGTGATAATATAAAATCTGACCCAAGCTTGTACTGAAGGCACAAGTAGTTACACGAACAAGTGGCCCAATGCTCATGAATCCCATTTCTGCTACACTGCCTTCTCTCTCCCAGCCTACACCTATGGCCTCGTGAGGAGTTCCCCCATGATCTGTTGACAGGTGACGAGTCAGGCTTGAATTACAGATGGTTCTGTACAGTATTTAGGGATCACATGAAGGTGGACAACAGTAGTAGTATAGCCCCTTTCTTAGACATTCCTAGATGCCAGTGGAGAAGGAAAATTCTCCCTGTAGGCAGAACTTCAATCAATGCACCTAATGTTCATTTTGCTTAAAGGAAGAAATGGTCACATGTGTTATTATATACTGATTCATGCGCTGTAACTAATGGTTTGACTAGATAATCAGAGACTTGGAAAGAGCATGATTGAAAAATTGGTGACAAGAAAGTCTGGAGAAGAGGTGTGTAGGTAGATCTCTACAAACGGGCAAAAGGCATAAAGATATTTGTGTGCTATGTGAATACTTACCAAGAGTTACTTCAACAAAGGAGGACTTTAATAATCAAATGGATAGGATGACTTGTTTTTTTGGATACTAGTCCACCTCATCCCCCACAACCCTTTGTCCAATGGGACAATAAACAAAGTAGCCATGGTGGCATGGATGGAGGTTATGCATGGGCTGAGCAACCTAAGCTTCCACTCATCAAGGTTTACCTGGTTACAACCACCGCTTTGTGCCCAATCAGCTAACAACAGAGACCAACACGGAACCCCACTATGGCTCCATTCTTCAGGATGATCAGCCAGCTACCTAGTGGCAAGTTAATTATGTTGAACCACTTTCATCGTGAAAAAGGGAGTGTTTTGTACTTACTGGAATAGACATCCTGAAAATGGATTTGCCTTCCCTGCATGCAGTGTTTCTGCCAAAACTACCATTAGTGGACTCACAGATGCCTTATCCACCATATGGTATTCCACACAGCATTAATTCTGACCAAAGATCTGATAGTACAATGAAATGATTTTCTGAAGACTCAGTTACAGTACCTGCTAGGTAGCAATTCCTTACAGAACTTGGATAATCTTCCTGAGGAGACTGTATATGCTCTGAATCAGTGTCTAATAAATGGTGCCATTTCTCCCACAGCCCGAATTCGTGGGCCCAGAAATCAAGAGGCTGGAAATGGAAATGGCATTACTTGCTATTGCCCCAGTGACTCACCAGCAACATTTCTGCTTCCTGTTTGTATAAACGTATGTTCTGCTGGTCTAGAGGCTTTACTTCCAAAGGGACGAATTCTTCCATAAAGGGGCACAATAATGATTTCATTGCATTAGAAGTTGAGACTGCCACCAGGCCCCATCAGGGCTTCTCACACCTCTAAATGAACAGGAAAGAAAGAATTACTTTTCTTCCGGGAGTGACTGATCCTGACTACCAGTGAGAATTTGGACTGCTATTCCACAATGAAGGTAAGGAAGAGGATGTCTGGAAAATAGGAGATTCCTTAGGGCATGATTTAATATGACATTGCCTGTGACTAAAGTCAATGGACAACTAAACAACTAAGTCCAGTCAGGAATACTAACAACCTAGATCCTTCAGGAATTAAGGTTTGGGTCATCCCACCAGGTGAAGAACCACAACCAACTCAGGTGTTTGATAAAGGTGAAGGAACTAATGCATTGTGGAATAAGATTGTTAGGAAGACCAGCTAGAGCCTTGTGATAGCTATATTACAGAAAAGAGGACTATAATAATTATGAGTATTTCTTCCTTATTTTGTTATAAAAATAATAACATTTTGAGATTAAGTATATTTGAAGAAATATGCATGAGTGCCAAGTTGACAAAAGGTGGACTTGTGATGATTAATTTTTGGGTCAACTTGGCTGCACACAAATGTCCAGATATTTAGTCAAACATTATTCTGGATATTTCTGTGAAGGTGTTTCTATATCAGATTAACATTTACATCAGTGGACTTTGAAGTAGACTACCCTCCATAATGTGGTTGGGCCTCACCTAATCAGCTGAAGGATTTAATAGTAAAAAGACTGATTTCTGCTGAGCAAGAAGGAATTCTGCCACTGGACTGCCTTTTGACCCAAACTGCAATTCTTCCTGGTTTTCCAGCTTGCTAGCCTATTGCATCAGGTTTTGGACTAACCACTCCTGCAAAATTGTGTGAGCAAATTCTTAAAAACAAACAAAACATCCTGCTTGTTCTGTTTCTCTGGAGAACACTGAATAATTTACCATCCCAACAATTAAACATTTAAAAGTCTTCATATTTGTAACACATACAGTTTGATGTCTGTATCCAGTTACTGCATACCTTCTGTAATATGAAACAATGCTATGTTTTTATTCTCGTTTTCTGTTTCTGTCCTGAATCTTATTATGCAGTCAGTATACTACCATCATTCTCTAAATATATATTATGATTCTACTTCCATGAATTGATAAAGGAAGTTTCTCTAACTGAATTTTGCCCCTTCCTACTCCATCTTAACATGTAATACACAAATCTATTTTTCAAGGACAAATTAAAAAGCTGTGTATTTCAGTTTCCTAGATAGTGTCAGGTTACAAAACTTTGTGTTTGAAATTGTATTTCTGGTTTAAAGATGGAGCACTTAGCCTTCCTAAGGAAACCCAAAGCAAAACGGAGATGAGTTTTACAAATATGTTCAGTACAGATCTCAAAACAAGAAAGGGTACTATGTGTAACTCAAAAGTTGGTATTGGAGAAGAAGTAGACCGAAAATCATAGTGGTTACTACTCCTGAAAACCACTGCTAATACTGCCAACTTTCCCAAACTAGATGCTTTGCTTCTGCAATTGCCACAATGTAATGAAGAAAAAATAGTTTTTTTCAATAAATGGTGTTGGAATAATTGAACATCCACATGCAAAAAAAAAAATCTAGACACTCCACCCCTCATAAATATTAACTCAAAGTGGATGAAAGACCTAAATGTAAAACACAAAAATACAAAATTTAAAGATAATAGATAACATGGAGAAAATCTAGGCGACCTTGGGTTTGGTAATGACTTTTTAGATACAACACCAAAGGTATGATCCATGAGAGAAAGAATTGGTAACCTGGACTTCATTGAAATAGAAAAACTCTGCATTGCAAAAGGGACTGTCAAGAGAATGAAAACAAAACAAGCCACTGACTGAGAGAAAATATTTCTAAAAGACAAGTCTGATAAATATACCAAGAACACTTACAACTCAACAATAAGAAAAAAGACAGCTTGTTTAAAATATAGGCCAAAGATCTTAACAAGATACCTCACTCAAGAAGATGTACAGATGGTAAACAAACATATGAAAAGATACTCCTTATCACATGTCATCAGGAAAATTCAAATTAAAACAACAATAAGGTAAAACTACACACCTACTGGAAAGGCCAAAATTAGGAACACTAACACCACCAAATGCTGGTGAGGATGTGACGGAGCAGGAACTCTCATTCATTGCTGGTGGGAATGCAAATTAGTACAACTACTTTGGAAGACAATTTTGCAGATTATTACAAAACTAAACATACTCTTACCATATGATCCAACAGTTGTGGTCCTTTATATTTACCCAGAAGAGTTGAAAACTTTTATCTACACACAAATGTTTACAGCAGATTTTTTTTTAAATGGGCAAAGCTTGGAAGCAACCACGATGTCCTTTGGTAGGTAAATGGATAAATATACTGCAGTACATACAGGCAATGAGCCTTTTTCAGTCCTAAAAAGAAGTGAGCTATTAAGGCATGAAAATACATGGAGGAAACTTAAATGTGTAATACTAAGTGAAATAAGCCAATTTGAAAAGTCAGCATGCTTTGTGATGCTAACTGTACGACATTCTGGAAAAGGCAAAACTATGGAGATAGTAAAAAGATTAGTGGTATCCTATGGTTAGAGGCAGACAGGGATAAATAGGAGAAGTACAGATTTTCAAGGTAGTGAAAGTGCTGTATATAATATTATAATGGAAGATACATGTCATTATATATTTGGCCAAACCCAAGAATATTCTATTCCATGAGTTAACCCTATTGTAACTATGGATTTTACGTGATAATTGTCTTCATTCATTCATTCATTCAGGCTGCTATAACAAAATAGTATACATTGGGCAGCTTATAAACAACCAAAACTTATTTTTACAGAGGCTGGATAGTTCACAGCCAAGGTGATGACAGATTTTATGTCTGGTGACGGTCGCCTTTTGGTTCGTAGATGATGCCTTCTCACTGTAGTCACGTGGTAGTTTAGAAACTAGCCTTTTAGGGTCTCTTTTATAAGAGCATTAATCCCAATCAAGAGGGCTCTGCCTTCATGACCTAATCAACTCCCAAAGGCCCTACTTCCCAATTCCATCACCTTGGGGATTAGGATTTCAACATATGAATATTGGGAGGACATAAGCCTTAGTCTATTGCATAATAATGTGTGGATTCATCAGTTGTACAAAATGGACCACTCTAGTGGGGAAGTTGATAATATGGGGAATGAGTGAGAGCAATCGATGTATAAAAAAATCTTTATAATTATCTCCTAATATTTTTGCTTAAGTAAAACCTAAAGATGCTTTAAAGACATAAAGTCTTTACAGAAAAAAATGTGTGGGGGTTTCTGAGAGATAATGAAGGAAATTTCCTTGGTGGAAAATAAAAAAGAAAGCAAGAAGAGACAGTAACAAATATATATTATTATTGTTAGACCTTAGAAGAGACAAATATCATTTCTAATAAAGATTACAGAAAGCAACTAACAATTGAAGTAGCTGGAAGATCAAAGTAAAAAAAATACCATTTAAGAGAATATTATCACAATTAAATTATCCTACATAAAAAAGTTAAGAAAAACTTTAAGAAATATGGTAAATTATAGGATGCATTTAATATGAAACTTCATAGAAAAAATAGAGATAATGAATAAAAACAATGTTGGAAGTAATAACAGCTATTACTTTCTCAGAACTGAAGAAGTGGAATGCTCAGATTCATGTTTAAAACCATTCTTAATGCTAGGGTTACAGAGATAGAGAAGCTAGACTACACTGAGCATTTTTCCTTTAGCTGGGGAGAAGTGCATGTGGAAGGCATCCCTTCATAAATATTAATTCCTCAAATTGTCATCTACTGTCAGCTTCCTTCTCCGGGCTCTGATCTCACTTTTACTGTACATACAATTTTTACTCCAGACCCAACCTACTTTTATTTACTTGTTCCAATATTATCCTCACACTAACAAATTTATTTTCCATAGAGTTCTCAACTACTTGTAAAATGAATGCATGAATAAATAATAGAGTAAATGTAACATTTGGTAATCCTGTTTTTTTCTTTTTTTTATTATTATACTGTAAGTTCTAGGGTACATGTAAACAACGTGCAGGTTTGTTACATATGTATACATGTGCCATGTTGGTGTGCTGCACCTGTTAACTTGTCATTTTTTTTTTTTTTTTTGAGACGGAGTCTCACTCTGTTGCCCAGGCTGGAGTGCAGTGGCACAATCTTGGCTCACTGCAAGCTCCGCCTCCTGGGTTCACGCCATTCTCCTGCCTCAGCCTCCGAAGTAGATGGGACTACAGGCACCCGCCACCACGCCTGGCTAATATTTTTGTATTTTTTAGTGGAGACGGGGTTTCACCATGTTAGCCAGGATGGTCTCGATCTCCTGACCTCATGATCTGCCCGCCTAGGCCTCCCAAAGTGCTGGGATTACAGGTGTCAGCCACGGTGCCCAGCCAACTTGTCATTTACATTAGGTATATCTCCTAATGCTATCCCTCTCCCCTTCCCCCACCCCAGGACAGGCCCCGGTGTGTGATGTTCCCCATCCTGTGTCCAGGTATTCTCATTATTCAATTCCCACCTATGAGTGAGAACGTGTGGTGTTTGGTTTTCTGTCCTTGTGATAGTTTGCTCAGAATGATGGTTTCCAACTTCATCCATGTCCCTACAAAGGACGTGAACTCATCCTTTTTTATCGTTGCATAGTATTCCATGGTGTATATGTGCCACATTTTCTTAATCAAGTCTATCATTGATGGACATTTGGGTTGGTTCCAAGTCTTTGCTATTGTGAATAGTGCCACAATAAACATACATGTGCATGTGTCTTTATAGCAGCATGATTTATAATCCTTTGGGTATATGTCCAGTAAAGGGATGGCAGGGTCAAATGGTATTTCCAGTTCTAGATCCTTGAGAAATTGCCACACTGTCTTCCACAATGTCTGAACTACTTTACAGTCCCACCAACAATGCAAAAGTGTTCCTATTTCTCCATATCCTCTCCAGCACCTGTTGTTTCCTGACTTTTTAATGATGGCCATTCTAACTGGTGTGAGGTGGTATCTCATTGTGGTTTTCATTTACATTTCTCTGATGGCCACTGATGATGAGCATTTTTTCATGTGTCTTTTGGCTGCATAAATGTCTTCTTTTGAGAAGTGTCTGTTCATATCCTTTGCCCACTTTTTGATGGGGTTGTTTGATTTTTTCCTGTAAATTTGTTTAAGTTCTTTGTAGATTCTGGATATTAGCCCTTTGTCAGATGGGTAGATTGTAAAAATTTTCTCCCATTCTGTAGGTTTCCTGTTGACTCTGATGGTAGTTTATTTTGCTGTGCAGAAGCTCTTTAGTTTAATTAGATCCCATTTGTCAATTTTGGCTTTTGTTGGCATTGCTTTTGTGTTTTAGACATGAAGTCCTTGCCCGTGCCTATGGCCTGAATCGTGCTGCCTAGGTTTTCTTCCAGGGTTTTTATGGTTTTAGGTCTAACATTTAAAGTCTTTAATCCATCTTGAATTAATTTTTGTATAAGGTGTAAGGAAAGGATCCAGTTTCAGCTTTCTACATATGGCTAGCCAGTTTTCCCAGCACCATTTATTAAATAGGGAATCCTTTCCCCATTTATTGTTTTTGTCAGGTTTGTCAAAGATCAGATAGTTGTAGATGTGTGGTATTATTTCTGAGGGCTCTGTTCTGTTCCATTGGCCTATATCTCTGTTTTGGTACCAGTACCATGCTGTTTTGGTTACTGTAGCCTTGTAGTATAGTTTGAAGTCAGGTAGTATGATGCCTCCAAGCTTTATTCTTTTGGCTTAGCATTTTCTTGGCAATGCAGGCTCTTTTTTGGTTCCATATGAACTTTAAAGTAGTTTTTTCCAATTCTGTGAAGAAAGTCATTGGTAGCTTGATGGGGATGGCATTGAATCTATAAATTACCTGGGGCAGTATGGTCATTTTCACAATATTGATTCTTCCTATCCATGAGCACGGAATGTTCTTCCATTTGTTTGTCTCCTGTTTTATTCCACTGAGCAGTGGTTTGTAGTTCTCCTTGAAGAGGTCTTTCACATCCCTTGTAAGTTGGATTCCTAGGTATTTTATTCTCTTTGAAGCAATTGTGAATGGGCATTTACTCATGATTTGGCTCTCTGTTTGGTATTGGTGTATAAGAATGCTTGTGATTTTTGCACATTGATTTTGTATCCTGAGACTTTGCTGAAGTTGCTTATCAGCTTAAGGAGATTTTGGGCTGAGATGATGGGGTTTTCTAAATAAACAATCATGTCATCTGCAAACAGGGACAATTTGACTTCCTCTTTTCCTAATTGAATACCCTTTATTTCTTTCTCCTGTCTGATTGCCCTGGCCAGAACTTCCAACACTATGTTGAATAGGAGTGGTGAGAGAGGGCATCCCTATCTTGTGCCAGTTTTCAAAGGGAATGCTTCCAGTTTTTGCCCATTCAGTATGATATTGGCTGTGGTTTTGTCATAAATAGCTCTTATTATTTTGAGTTATGTCCCATCAATACCTAGTTTATTGAGAGTTTTTAAGAAAATAAGGGATATTTTAGTCATCTAATGCAGTTTTGAACTGAAAAGAAGACAAGTATTCTAAGAAATAGTAAAAACCTCATTGGCTTATCTCACATTCTAGCCCACTGAGCCAATAATAGTGTACTATACTTAGATATAGCCCGATTACAGTTTTGTAATTTGTCCTGAAAACTACACCCATTCAAATATTCATACACGCACACACACAGACACACACATAGACACACACACATACACACACATAGACACACACATACACACACATAGACACACACACATACACACACACATGGAAATTAATGGGTTAGTTTGTGTCCAAAGCATTTCTCTTTTTATTCTCTCTGTATTTACTCTACCTTTAAGCAAAGCAAATTATTGATCTATATTTTATTATAGAACAATATGATACTAAGTTTGAAACAGTCTTTAAAATGATTTTAATGTCTCATCTTTGGCATTCATCAGGAAGTAGACTTAGGTTTCCCTCATAACTATGTATTGTTCATGAAGGTAATGTATACTTTATGAACAAGAGATAATCCAACAATTGGGTAGGATAAGATTTTCTGCTGTAATATACCTTTAAATTCTCGTACAGATAAAAGTTGGATGATATAAACCAGATGCATCATTTTTCTCTCTCTTTTTTTCTTTAAGTTTCTAAAGACTGAGAAAGCAGATATAGTTTACTTTTTTAAAGTTATATCCAGATTCTCTATCAGTGAGATAAATATTATATTTGACCTTTCAATTATCATGATATGCTGTTCTAAGACTAAACATGAATATTAAAAACTGGAAGTTATTGAATGCACTTTTACTCTTTCATCAATTACTACACATATATTCCTATAAGAATATAAAGATGAATGAAATAACTTTCCTTTCTCCAAGTTCTCCAGATCTAGAGTGTGAATCAGATTTGAACACACATATGTATATGTACATTGGAGTTTCAAAGGGGAGTCTCATAGAAATACAAGTTAAATGTTGTAGTAAGGATAGTTTAAAATATCAACTAGGGTATCATGGTGGATATACTCAACAGAAAGTTCATCAAATTGAAAAGGAGGGGCTGAGGAGGGATTACATTCTAGCCAGAAGAATGAGCATATAAAGTGTGCAGAGGCAAGGATTATCATAAGTTACAAAAATTACAAACCTTTAATAGGTCTAGAGAACAAAATTTGCATATAACTGTGACATGATTGGGTTGTACCCAGGTCATCATAGGCCTTATGTGCCAGGGATTTGTATTTTATGTTAGAGAGATAATGGAAACTATTACACATATTTGAACAACAAGATCATCCAGTTGATCTTTTAATAAAATCATTATGGTGGTACAATAGAGGCACAGTTTTCAATTATTTTGGATGAGTATCTTTTTTATATTAAAATATGTTGTGATAATGTTGCAGTGTTTCAGAATTGGGAAATGTTGCAGTATTTTCGACTTGGGTGGAAGGCCTGAAGCCATTTAGAGTAGCTTCTCAAAATTTAATGTGCATATGGATGACCCAAGCATCTTGTTAAATGGCTTTTTGTGCATTTTTCACAAGCTCCAGCTGAACATATTGATTAACAGTATATTGCTCTTTGTACAGCCAAATTAAAAAGTCCAGTTACTGGTTATAATTACTGTTCTCCAATTCTGGAGAGAGATTTTAGTAATTCTCAGGATAAAACATAGTATGTATCTCATACGATAAAAATGAAAAAATCCAAAGCCTGAATCTGATAGATTATCCTCTAACACTGCTACTACCAATTTCATGTACATCTCAGAATTTTCAAGATACTTCTGCCTGACGTTTTTCACAGTTATAGACTAGAATTCAAGCACATTAAATGTGTACTACTGGGAGAAATGTTCCATGGTTTTGGAGTTCAAAATGTTTAAAATATTTTTAAAAATCTGTATGCATTTTACTTTCTCATCTGTAATGTATAACAACTTTAATGAGAATTTCAGTATAATCTTTCTAAATCCCTAGTATCTTTCTTACTTTTATCTCTCAAGACAAGTCAAAAGTAGCATCTAACTATTGCTATTTACATTGATATGTAAATTTGGTCATACATATTTTATAGAGACATGTAAATGACTCAGCTGAAGCAGATTCACCTGTTTATCCCTTGGATAGATGTGTGTAGCCCTCTTAAGAGCACAACAATGGCAGACACCTGCTTAGCATAAGCAGCTTATTAAAATGCAGTAAGGAGAATAATACCTTTGTGAGCAATTTTCTTATAGTAATAATAATCCCGATGGAAAGACAATAGAACACAGATATGAGTCTTTTCACCGGTGAACCATCTAGACTTTTTCAGCTGTGTGAATTAATACAAAAGGCTTAATGGTTTCAGGGAGGTTAATGCCCACTGAAAGGGTTCACATTACAAGAAAAAGGAAAAAGGGAAGGAGAATGAAAGATTCCTCTTTGACGTCAAAAAAAAAAAAATCTGTGGAAAACAATATAGAATTCTCATCTGAGCCCTACCTGAATGTTAACAACTAATAATATCATTTTTGAAACTGATGTAAATGTATTTTTTTGTAAAAATTATATGATCTTTTCGTATTTGTCTCACTGGATTATGATCAGAAACAAATGAGAAGAACTAAATTAAAAAAAACTGATTTCTACGTAAAGTCAGATCTTATTCTCTGTAGTTGCTGATAGTTTAATTGTGAGTTAAATTAGTGTTTTCAAAATTTAAAGATACTAAAAATGTAATGACAAGAGTTATGAGCTTTTCTATATGTCTTTAAATTTTTCAGAAATGTAATATAGATGCTTTACATCAAAAATTGCTAGTGCTAATCACTAAAATCAAGAGTTTTGTTACTTTATATTTTAACTACAATATCAATTAGTGATATATTTTCCTTTTAGCATGTATATAGACAGAGGTAGAAGGAGGAACGCTCTGTTTATAGCAAATTTAGTATGAGTTTGATAGAGTTTTGTTTCAATAATTGTATGTCTATCTGAAAATTAAGCATCAAAGATAAAACTTTTTTTATTTTCTTGTCCTCTTCCATGAGTGAGTCTTCATAGGCTGCTACCCCTGGGGAACATGTGTGTATCAGAAAAAAATAGCGAAAAGCTTTGAAATGAAGAAATGATTACTGGGTATCTTTTTCCTGGAATGCTGTGCTGCTCATGGAGAGTTAGGGGTACCTGACTTTATACAGGTTTGTGAATTTCATTGTTTTTAGAGGCCTAGTATGCAACGCTGTATGGAAAGTAATGTAGAAGGCTGATGGTGATGCCAACCTTTTCTTGTTCACAGAGAAGAAAATTAATTATGTCTAATGGAGATGTGATTGATTTCTCCCATACCAACCCACCATACTGGGAAAAACAATTTCAAACATTATATTTTACTTTCTTTTTATATTGAACAGTTTTGCATATATTTGACAATTTATTTCAGCATTCTTGATCCTTTATGGTAAACACAGTTATCTAGACACACAAAAAATGCATTCTTTGGAATCTCTTGAATCAGTTTTATCATCTTGCTGGTTCCCTTATCAGTTACTCAGTAAAATAAAATCTTTGACTCATGTATATTTTGTACTAATATATAAGTCATGATTTTACGTTTTAAAACACATAGCTTTTAACACTTGTTGATATAAAAATAAAATCTCTTATCACTAGACATGGTAAATCTTCCAAATGTTTAGAACATGAAGGTCTAGATGAGAATATATTACACATAATAAAACATTCAAATAGGCCCTGTGCAGTGGTTGATGCCTGTAATCCCAGCACTTTGGGAGGCTGGGGTGGGCAGATCACTTGAGGCCAGGAGTTTGAGACCAGTCTGGCCAGCATGGTGAAACTCTGTCTCTACTAAAAATACAAACATTAGCCGAGTGTGGTGGCAGACACCTGTAGTCTTAGAGACTTGGGAGAGCTTAGAGAATGGTTAGAATCTGGGAGAGGTGGAGGTTGTAGTGAGGTGACATTGTATCATTGCATTCCAGCCTGGGCGATAGAACAAGGCTCTGTCTCAAAAAAAAAAAAAAAAAATTAAAACAATCATTCATATTTTCAAGTTGAAATGAGGATTTCAGGCAAGTAGAGAAAATTCTTTTGCTACGAATACCATTGAATTATTAAGTAAAATAGTTCTTAAAACAAGTTAGATTAGAAAGTCAATTTGGCAAATTGTAATTTTTTGTATTCCCCATCAACTGCTATAACTGCCAAATCTATTTTTTAAATGTTCAGACAATTCTATGTCAATATTTGCTTTTTAATTCCATGTCAATATTTGTTTTTGTTTATCATGCTGCAGAATTATTCATTTTGTGTGACTAGCCTCCAATTTTAAAATATGCTATATGCCTCTTTAGTTTTCTTTGCAACAAAGAGGAGTCATTATATGCATCACTTATGTTAACTAAAGTATTTAGGAAATTTAATATATGATTCAGGAAGCTTAGAATCACACACTAGACTAGATGCAGAGCTTTGCAACTTATGTACTGTAAATGGGTTACATTTTTAATGCTAATGTAACGACACAGCAAAGAGGGAGAAATTTATGATTCAGACTAGAAACAGAATAAAACCTCTTTCTTAAGCTTTGATGCAAAGATCGTGAAAAAGAATAAAAAAGTAGGTTCTGGCGCAAAAGGGATGGGTTAGATTTGGATAGCATAAATACCTAATGTATTGGATGTGGTTGAAAAAATATAAATTAACAAATATGATAAAATATGATAGTGGGAGGTTCTTTTCTTTTTTCTTTTTCTTTTTCTCTCCTTCTTCTCCTTCTTCTTTTTTTTTTTTTTTTTTGATAAGAACTCACTTTGTTGCCCAGGCTGGAATACAGAGGCATAATGACAGCTCAGGGCAGCAGCCTTGACCTCCAAGGCTCAAGTAATCATCCCACCTCAGTCTCCTGAGTAGTTGGGACTACTGGTGAATGCCAATATGCTTGGCCATTTTATAATTTTTTTGTAGAGACAGGAGTCTCACAACGTTGCCCAGGCTGGTCTCAAACTTCCTGTCTCAAGCAATCCTCCCACCTCGGCCTCCCAAAATGCTGGAATTACAGGCGTGAATTACCTCGTCTGGCCAGTGGGCAGTTCTTGAACAATTCTATCAATTTTCTCTCCAAAGTATGAGGTAAGGTCACCAGATGAAATTGAGACATTATTATTCTAGCTTTAGAATGAAGATGGTACTTGGAATAAAGGGGAATGATATGGATGAGTGGAAATATATACAAAATTTTTAAGGAAATTACAAGCTGTCTAATGTAGTTAAACGGCTAGAAATATGTATTAGAAATGTGAAGAGGGGAAAAAATAATCACCTGAAGCCAAATGGCAAGGGCCTTATATACTATTTATTGATTAGGAATATATTTGTAGGTGGTGAAGAGGGGAAAAAATAATCACCTGAAGCCAAATGGCAAGGGCCTTATATACTATTTATTGATTAGGAATATATTTGTAGGTGGTGAAGAAATGTTAAACTTTTTAATAAGTTGATTAACCTTATGAGTGCAGTTAAAAGATTTATTCAATGGCTGAGTGAGAGGCAATTAGAAACAAAAGACAATAAAGGCCACTAAAGTGGTTAAGAAGCATTTGTAATTGCACATGTTGCAGGCCATCAAAGGCTGAATTAAAGTAGTATAGGTAGAAAAAGAAAGATGAAAACAGGAAAAAAAAATTACAGAAATTGAGGGAATCTTTTTTAAGATCCTCAAAAGAAACATAAAACCCTTGTGTAGTAGTTTATCCGAAGAAATATTTACTGTGGATAAGTTGTCACCTACAGCATAGTAAATGAAAGGAGTTTATATTCTTTGTTTATATTCTTTCTTACTAAAAGTCTAGGCTAGATATAATTTCACGAATGCCACTTAACCTCTGTATTTTATCTCATTGTTTCCAATAAGTTTTATAAACATGTACTTAAACAATGAAAGTAATTTCTAGAAAAAAATATACTTTGTGCAGGATGAATTTAAATATATGATAAACTAAATGTAAATAATACAAAGGTAAAATTTGCTGCTCTGTATTTAACACATGTCACAGAATCATGTGTTTCCCAGCTTATCCAGAAGAAACAGACATCAATAATATGACAGAAGTGGACCTCTCTGGTTAGGGCTTGGGTCTTCACCCCTGGGGTCTCTCTGGGGTCCTCTAAGGAAGAGGAGAACTGTCCTAAAGTGACCAGTTTTCTAACTGGTAAGAACCTTAGCAAGCATCATCTCCACTTTAGATATAAGGAAAATAAAAGATATTAAAAACCAAAGTAAATATAGAAAAACAGTTTGTGCAAGATTACTTGGAGTTAGCAAGCTTTTGAGAGTCATTGTCTAAATAAAAATATCACTTAAGTCAAGATTCCTAGTCTTTTTCAAGGATTGATTTGCTGTATTACTATGTAACAAAAAAATCTTTTCTCGCCGGGCGCGGTGGCTCACGCTTGTAATCCCAGCACTTTGGGAGGCCGAGGCGGGCGAATCACGAGGTCAGGAGATCGAGACCACGGTGAAACCCCGTCTCTACTAGAAATACAAAAAATTAGCCGGGCCTGGTGGCGGGCGCCTGTAGTCCCAGCTACTCGGAGAGGCTGAGGCAGGAGAATGGCGTGAACCCGGGAGGCGGAGCTTGCAGTGAGCCGAGATCGCGCCACTGCACTCCAGCCTGGGCGACAGAGCGAGACTCCGTCTCAAAAAAAAAAAAAAAAAATCTTTTCTCTGTAAATGTGTAGCCACTTCGTGGGAGTTATTTTTTCAAAGCACTTGTGACATGGCTGCTTACATGCGCCAATTCAAGTGTTCTGAGACCAAATCTTTGGAGAGACCTTGAAGTGTCTCAACTTTCATATCCCTGAGGTCACTCTTTTATTGGCCTTGTGACAGCCCTGCAGGAGTCAACTATTGTGAGGACAAGAGAGACATATATGCTTCTGACAGCTTTATTCACTGTACAGAAATTTGAAGACATTTTAAAATAGAGTCCATAACTGTGTCAATAAGTAAGTTTAAATTTAGGTTTACTTGAAAATCATGTTTAGAATTTGCCTAAATATTTAACATTTAGGCTTCAATAGGTGTGTGATACTCACATGACTATCTTTTATAAAAATTCATTTTTAGGATTTTTTTGATCTTTCAATATACATCAGAAAAAATGTTGAATATGGATAAAAATAATAATTAAGCTGCATATTTTTGTAAGGATTTAAAGTAAATTATATTGCAAGGAATATACATATATTCAGCAAAAAGAAAAGCCAGTAGATTTATTAGGTTGGTGCAAAAGTAACTGAAGTTATTTCCATTAAAACTATTTTATCTATCTGTAAGAATAATACCAAAAGTGAAGTTAAGGAGATGCTTCGAGCATTTCTTAGGCTACTGATGGAAGATTCCAAAGGAAGACAAGGGTGAAGGTGAGTGGGTAGATTTTCTCTGAGAAGCTGGGGCACCTATTGACTAGCTCCTGTCCACTATTCCTTGAGGGCTGTCCATGGGGGTATTCATTCCTTTTTGTATGATTACATGTTTCTTCCTAGTTTGTTAAACAAGAGCAAGGTTTTTGGACCCATTTATTTTCTTCTGCCTTTATATAAACTTAAAGGATAATGTGAATAAAGCAATTAGCTGCTTTCTCTTCAAACATACACTGTGTTAAATTTCTACTTCCTTGATTATTTTATATGCTTAGACTTTAATATATTGTCATCGTTAATATTATTTTATACTTATTTGAAAAAAATATTTTCTTTCCTCAATTGAAAATCATCATTACATTTTACAGCAATTTTTGAAAGTATATTATTTATCATAGCACCATTTTATCAAAATGCTTGACTATGCCACAGAGACCAAAAACAAACAAAAACAAAAAAGGATAACAGAGGAGACACTTGATGGATGAAAAAGGAATAGTGGAGATCATTAAGCCACCCACTTGTCTGTCACAGCTGGTGTGGTTGTGAAACAAATTGCAACACAGACTGATTACTTTTGCTGAAAAGACAACACATCTACCCCCTTATGACAGAGAAAACTTTAATTTCCTTACTTTTAATAACTCGCCATTGTGAAAACTAAATATATTCTTTAGTATTACATTAAAAATGACGAAGAAAAATGAGTAGAGTTTTAAAAGCTTTTTAAATCAGGTTTCATGCTTATTCTATTACTGCGTTCCAGTAAGTAGATCTGAGTATCTTTTCTTCTATGACCGTTTTTGTTGTTTTAATGCACAGGCAGAAAAAGTAGAATTTATTATAGATCACCCTCTAGAGAATTTTCCTCTTCATTGAGTTTTCTCTTTTTAGTGCTTTTACACAAAAGTATTATAGCAATTAGAGAAATGTGGGCTAATTTAACTAAAAATACATTTTAAAAAGATTACATGAGTTTTTTAGTTTCTACTCTTGTCTATGATAGACAATCTTAGCATATTAACCAAAGTATCAAGGCAATTTGATTGTTTCATTTCTGAGTTGTAACTATATGTTTGTCTGAAAGCCCAGTTATGAAAATATATATGATAAGGTTAGACCATAATATCCAGAGATCAAATAATCTGCTTCTGAATATCTTATCAAGTTGTTGTATGAGGTTGCATATTGTTAAGGTAAAAGAACATACTTTTGTCTTGCTATATCAATTCAAAAAAGAAATCTGAGCCTACAGATAAAACTATAGAAAGAAGATTGATTATTGGTACAAATACATCCATTGTCTTATTGGGGCCGGTTAAATCCCGAAGTAACTAATCCACTAAATAAGAACCTACTCCATTAAATAAATTATGAGGGCATCATGGTTAATACATCAAAGAAAATCTGGTAAATATATTCTTCATTATAAAACAAACAAAAAAATTACAGCAAGAAACTGAGATGAAGCAAAACTATAGTTTTAGTATGTACTTTTATAGACTATCCTGGGGAGATTGGAATGGGGAGACAAAGCAAGGAAGTTCATTGTGGTTAATATCTTTTAATCTTAGAATAAAAAATTAAACACAAATGGTTAACTGTTACCTATGTGTTCTTTATAAATATGGATTGCAAAATGTGCACTTTCTCTGAATGATAGTTTCGTTTACATCTCATTTTGGGTCACTTTAATAATCTACCAGTTCCAAGGTAAGTAAAATTTAACCTCATACATAAATAAAAATTAAGGGACTTGAAATATTACACAGTTGTGGCAAAATGAATATAATTTTAATTTGAATTAATCTTATATCCTGTACTACCTAATATTAATTGTTATTCTCTTCATATTGGCTTTTAGGGCTGGGATATTCAATTAATTTGGGCCACAAACTAGGCTAGTTATTTAAAATACAATTCTATGTTCATAGACTTAGAACTAAGTAGAAGAGATAGCTATTAGCCTAATAAAACCACAGTAAGAAATGTTTACTTTTAAAGCTCAGAGAGGTAATGCAGTCTTTCTAAAATTGTCATGTGTACATAAATCACCATGAAACTTGCTACAATGTAAATTCTGTGTCAGCAGGTGCAGAGTGGGGCCCAAGAGTCTGCATTTTTATCAGTCTTTTTGGTAGTACTGATGCTGCTAGACCACAGACCACATTTGAATAGTGCATTAGTAAGCAATCGACTAATACATTCTACCATTCTAGAGAAATGGAGTCAATGGGATCTCTGTCTACATGAGAGAAAGACTGACAGAAAGACAGAGATTATCTCTCTCTCTGTATATATATGTGTATATATATGTATGTATACACAAACACGCAATAAATATATATTTCTCTCTATATAATATATATTTCTCTATATACATTTCAGCCCCCCATACATATGTATATAAATCTATCTATCTATCTATCTATCTATCTATCTATCTATCTATCTATCTATCATCTATCTATCATCTATCTATCTGTCATCTATCTATCTATCTCTATAGATTTATCTATCTATCTACAAAGAGACTATTTTATAAGAGGTTAAACAACATATATATGCATATTTTATATATACATATAAATAATGAGAGAGAGAGAATTTAAGAATTTGACTCGTGATTGTGGGGTTTAGTAAGTCAGAAATTCATAAGGCAGGTTGGAAATTCTAGTAAGAATCAATGCTGCAGTCTTGAGTCGAATAGCCATCTGGAGGCAAAATGTCTTCCTTTTTAGAAGACCTCAATCTTTTCTCTAAGGCCTATCGCTGACTGGACAAGGCCCACCCACATTATGGAAGGTAATCAGTTTAACTCCAGCTCTGCTAATTTCAAGGTTAATCACAGCAACATTCAGACTGGTGTTTAATTATACAACTGGGTACCATAGCCTTGCCTAGTTGACATTTAACAAAATTAACCATCACAAGTAGCAGAACTCTAAAGCAGGGATGGGCAAATATGGCCTCTAGGCTAAATCTGGTGAGCCACAAGCCTGCTTCTGTATATCCTACAAGCTGAGTTAAGATGGTTTTTTACACTTTCAAATGATTGAAAAAGTCGAAAAAGAATAATGTTTTATACCAAGTGTAAGTATTATATATGAAATTCAAATTTCAGTGTGGCTAAATAAAGTTATACTGGAACACAGCCACACTCATTCATTTACATGTTGTCTGTGCTTGGTTTCCTAGATGCAGAGTTGGGCAATTGTGACAGACAGCATATGGTCCACAAAGCATACAATATATACTGTCTCATCCTTTACAGACAAATTTTGTTTGAATCCTACTTTAAGAAAAGAAAATGGTTTTATCTGAGTAGAATTAAAATGAGAATGTGAAGTAAAGTGACAATAATGGAGAAAAGTGGTTCTCAAACTTTAGTGTTTATCAGAATAATTCAGATCACTTGTTAAACTACAGATATCTGGCTTCCATTCTGAGTTTGCAATTCTGTACATCTGTGACAGGAACCCAGAATTTGTACTTCCAACAAGTTGGAAGTTGTTGCTGATGCTGCTAATCTAGAGAACTACTTTAACATCATGTTTAAGAAACTTCAACATTTTTTAGCTGGACAGCAGAAAATAAACCTGTAAAGGAGTCAAGAAAACAGCTAAAAGAGAAAAATCAACACAGCATAAAAGATATTATTTCAAGAGAGAGAGGGCATATGTCCAGCTGTCAAAAGTGCTAAACAATAAAAAAAAAATTGATGACTGAAAATAGTCTTTGGATTTGTGGAAAGAAAATATCTGCTCATCCTTCTTAGTCTGCTGGTCCTCCTTAGTGAGACTGTCCTACCGTACTCTGGGTATATTATGGGAATACCACTACTTTACATCATATTACTGGAAACTGAATTCAAGAAAGTTGAAGTTAATAAATCATACATATGAAATTATAATTATGTCACTAGGTAACCTTGTTATATTTGAGATGGACACATGCCATCTCATTAAATGACTAAATATATATGTGATATTAAAAGAATTGGAACAACTTGACAGGTGTTAGAATTACTATTAGAAATAGGAAAAGCTTTGCAAAATTGGGCCAAAATAACTAACATTAAATCTGACAATCTTTTGTTGTGCTCTACCATTAGCATATGATATTTGAAAATAAACTTTTGAAAATAAAAGCAGAGCCCTATTTAAAATCTAAAATAAAACTTGTATGTTTCTGACATCTTCATAAATGAATTACTCCCAAAGAAATATTTTATCAAATTGCTGTCATTTTCCTAATGGTATGTGAGAGTGAAAATAACTTCCAACTATCTGAGAAAAAAGCTGGATTTCCTTTTTTAGATCTTGTTTGCTTTGATCTTTTAGTCATGAAAAATAAACTGAACAGCCATTATAAAAAATAAATAATCTTTTCTTACATTTGAATGCATTTTAGATATAAAACATGAAAAGGATTGCAGTCCTTATTGAAAAATAAAATCTAATCATAGTTTTACTAAAATGTTTTGCCAGTTTTTTCCCTTTCTGCATTATCTCAAAGTGACAAAATTTCCTAAATCACAACCAAAATGTATGTATCTCCAAGTGCATGCACCAGAAGCCATATCCAGAAGAATATCTTGTAGTTTATTTCTTTTCTTCTTGGACATCCTCCCTTGAGTTAATAGATTAAAGGGGCAGGCATGCATGTGTCCTGTAAAGGCAAGCCACTGAAGTAGAAGATCAGCTCTCCCTAAATAATATGCATATTCTTAGTTATTAAGTTTCTCCTCTGTGTGGTTGCTTGGACAGACAAATGTGTGTATCAATAATTATTTAACTCTTAGGGACTATGCTTGGAGCCTATTGTATGTTATTTGGTTCACTCTTTAAAAACTTGGGATATAAATCATTGCAGATAAGACCACATCAAATTTTACCTTTTTTAATGTGTTTTTTGATTCAAATTTATCAACCTTAAAGGTATTAAGGAAAATATGTATTTCTTAGACATGAATATAGTTATGGCCTATGAATAATAATCTCAACTTTTCTATTTGAATAATAATTTTTCATTTTTATCTAGATAACCAGTACAAAATATTTTGTGAATCATATTACCATTAAGACACGAGATTGAATTGAGTGATTATTCTGTCACACCATATAGTATCTGGGAAGATTTTGAATAAATATTTGATTCAACTTAAAATAAGTAGAATACACAGAATAATTTTTTTAAAAAAGAAAAAAATACAATAATAAATTCAATGACCAAAAAGAGAAATCAATGGAAGAACAGTTTCAGAGATAGCAGCCTTAAGAGTGACTCATTCCTACTCCTGCTCTCCTTCGCGTGATCCTTCAGCTCTTCTGTGGAAATTGGGCAAGTAAAGGGGACGTGACAGGAAAGAAAAAAAAGGGCTCTATTCAGGGTAATAGAGTAAATTGGACAAAAATAGAATAAAACCAAGCTGAATTGGAAGAAGAGATTTAAAGGATGAGTTTGGGAGTTGGATTCACTAGATTCAAATACTAGCTCCACCACTGTGTTCTTGGGCAAATTATTTTGCACTATGCCTTTTATCCTACCTACAAAAGTAACTGATTCCAACAGCTGTTACAAAGCCCCTAATACAAATGTTTAGAAGAACACCTCACAGTTAATAATAATCAAAACTTATTTTATTACTAAATTATTCTCCTTTAGGTCTTTAAAAAGCAGAATTAGTAATGAAAAATAATGATTTTCTGTAACACACCCAGTATGAGCATCTCTTAATTAGTTTGTGTTGATAACTCCAAAAATTTCTGTAAAAGTGACATTTTCTTAGAAAGTTTTATATTTATAATTATAATAAAATCAATATCTAAGTCTGTCTTGCTGAATACCCTCTAAATACTCCTATTTTATACTATTTTCTAATGTCTCCAGTAAAGGACAATATATAAGTAAATATAATTACAAACTCTAGTAACCAATTGTAATTTAAATGTTCAAAGTCCTATGTATTTGTTCCATTTTATGCACAGAAGATGAGCTTTATGTGGTGCATTAGTCTGTTCTCACACTACTATAAAGAAATACCTGGCCGAGCGTGGTGGGCTCACACCTGTAATCCCAGCACTTTGGGAGGCCGAGGCGGGCGGGACACGAGGTCAGGAGATAGAGACTATCCCGGCTAACACGGTCAAACCCTGTCTCTACTAAAAATACAAAAAATTAGCCGGGCGTGGTGGCAGGCGCCTGTAGTCCCAGCTACTCGGAGGGGCTGAGGCAGGAGAATGGCGGGAACCCGGGAGGCGGAGCTTACAGTGAGCCGAGATCGCGCCACTGCACTCCAGCCTGGGCGAGAGAGCGAGACTCCGTCTCAAAAAAAAAAAAAAAAAAAAATACCTGAGGCTGGGTAATTTAAAAGGAAAGAGGTTTCATTGACTTACAGTTCCGCACTGCTGGGGAGGCCTCAGAAAACCTGCAATCATGGCAGAAGACACCTCTTCACAAGGCTGCAAGGGAGAGAGTAAGTGCTGAGCAACGGGGGAATCCCTTTACGGAACCATCAGATCTCGTGAGAACTCACTATCAGGACAACAGGATGGGGGAAGCCACCGTCTTGATTCAATTATCTCCACCTGGTTCCTCCCATGACATGTGGGGATTATGGGAACTACAATTCAAGATGAAATTTGAGTGGGGACACTGCCAAACTATATCATGAGGTATGAGTAAAAGATAACTAGTTGTCACTGAGTCATGCAGATAAATTTTGTATTACTGTGTTCTTTGCCGTTTTTCTGTTCTTTATATCTCATCCAAGTTTAATTTCTCTGACTTGGATTTCATATAATTTATTACAAAACATTTCAGTTTCTTTCCTGTATTACAGGCAGAAACCAAAGCTGTCTATTTTGAAAACATAGTTTTAAGGAAGCTCTTTATTATAGCATCATTTTTATTCCAGATTTATATTCTAATGCATATTATTGTCTCTGTGTATCAGGAGGTATATGTAAATACTTGGCGAAAGAATTTTTTTCAGATTATTAGATTATGACAATATATATGTGGCTAGAATCATATTCTTATAAAAATGTAAAGTGTAGATTTTTTTGTGTTTTTAAGTACAGATAAATCATTTTAAAAGTTGGTTTATTTTTTACTATGAATGGTATTCTTTCCATAAATACTTATTCTTTATAAAAGTACACAATTGTGAAAAACACTGCGTCCTCTACTGACTGTTTAAGACTGAGTTGTCTATCAACAGTGGAATAGTTCTGGTCTAACAAAGTTAAGTTTAACAAACCTAATATAAATATTTTTTCACTGACTTTAAAAGCTGGAGGATTTTTTTTGTTATTAAAAATCAATTTTCTAGAGAGAATGCATTTTGTCATAGCCAATTTTCCAAAATAATATAAAAAGACAGTAACTTTCAAAGAATAAAGCTATTTTCAAAGAAAATGCAGTAACTTTCTTATAATGTATTAACTATGTTGTAGTATCATCGCCTTTAATCTACTAACAATTCTGAATGACTATAGAATGTCACTAAATGGAAATGCAAGTAAAATACGGTGTTGTATATAAAGCTCATGAGACAACTCTCTATGCTTCAAATATGCAAGTTTTAATGATTAAGCAGTTGCCGTTTGTACAGTGCTTTTAGCTGTTTCCACTTAAAAACAAATGCCATTATTTAAGCCATTGTACTTTTATGGTTACTTGGTTTAAAAACCTGAATTAAACAATAGCAATAATTTAATTATACAAATCTATTTCTGATTCATATTACATATTAATAACCACATGCTTTCTTAAACAGAAGAAATAAAGGGAAGAAAAGGGAGACAGAGAGACAGACGATGCAAGAGAGCAGGGATAGGGAGGGCAAGAGAAGGAGAAGCTACAAATAGCTAATATCAGAGCAAAGAAGGAAATGAAGAAGCTACATGAATACTGGGTTTCTTTAGCAAACCTAGGCATCTAAATAGTAAATTATTAAAAGGTACTGCTGAAACATTCACTGACTGACAAAATGATAAATATTGCTGGATTTGAGTAAGGTGCTAGAACATTAGAGGGTTGGGAGCATGGTCATTTGAGTAGATGGATGCAGGGAAAGCAAAGCTATTTAAGAGCTCTGTAATCTGTATATTTTCCCCTTTTTTTTCTATTCTATTTTCCTGCCTATTGTCGACATGTGACTGCATTCTTAATTTCAAATTTCTGACTAAATTCATAGAAAACGTTGTTTATAATAGAAAAGTTTGTTTCAGTTGCTCATGGAAATAAACCTCCCAAACATATAAATTGTTGCTGCTATGCTAATCATGTACATAAAGTATTGAGTAATGTATAAAGCATTTATTTCACTATATTACTGGATGTTCATAAAATAGATTTTAGCCTTTTTCCTACTATTAATTGTTTTGCAGTAAAAAGCATTAGAAATTGTTTGTAATATATATTAGATTAATTCAAAGTCCCTTACATCCATCACTTCATTCAAATTTTCTTTAGTTCTTTCATGAACATGTAAATATTTTCTTCATCATTATAGTGATAATTTATGGGAAATGGTATTAATTTTCTTTAAATGGTATAAAGAGGGTTACTGCATAGTTAAACTATACTGATTTCTTTCCTGGATATATCCTAATGACTATGCTTGCTTCTAATACTGGTTGAATCTCAAGGCTATTTTTAAAAAATCTATTCTAAACCATGGCCACTTTTAAAATGTATTCACTCAACAAGTATTTATAGGGCCGCTAATTTTTCCTTTAGGCATAGTGTTATACAACTGAGATGCAATGATAAGCACAAGTATTACTTGGTGCCCTCTGGACATTGTAATTCAGCAGGATAGATAGATAATTAACTATGTGATTACAGTACAGTCTGGCAAATGTAAATACTATAATTCCTGTTACCAGATTGCCGTCTTAATTTTTAGTCTGTTTTACTTGTGCATAGTACAATACAATCTAAATTATCCCCCTTCTTCTTCAATGATGACTTCTTAATCAACTTGTTCTCTCATTGAACAAACACCTGTATGTCAGTTATTCATCCAGACATAAAAACAATAGCAATAAGAAAAACAGATACAATCATTGTTCTTAGATTACATTTTCCTAGTGGAAACGGACAATAAGCACAAAAACAAAAATATAAATGAATTGAGATAATGAGTTCTGTTATGATAAAGCAAAATTTTAAAAAGTCATGCAGAGAGAGGGTGAAAGGTGATATCTCAGCAGAAATTCAATGAAATAAGGAGTATCATGGAAATATCTGGACGAGGAGTTCTCCAAGAAGAGAGAACAGAAAGTGAAAGAAACTTGCATGCTTTAGGTACAGTAATAAGACCAAGTAATGTAACTATGATTAAGTAAAAGAGACATATATATTTATTTGTTTCAAGATATAGTCTAACTAGAGTTCTTTTAGACATGTTTAAAAGTTGGATTTTAGAACAGGAAACTGCTATACAGTTTGAGAGCAGGTTAACAGGATCCAATTTAATTTTTTAAAGATAATTCTGGTCACTTTATAAAATATTTGCATAGAGAAATAAAAACAGAAGCAAGAAAACCAGTTAAGAGGTATTTTATGCACTAGAAATGGATGTGATGAGAAATGGTCAAATTTGGAATACATTTTGAATATAGAGCCCATATGTCTTGTAAAAAATTTTTATGGGATTTAGATACAGTAAAGAGTATACAGCAACTGAATAAATAGTTGTTCCTTTTATGGAAATGGAAAAGAATAAGTGAGGAGCAGGTTTTGTAGCACAAAACCTCACAAATTGGACCTGTCAAATTCATGATTCCTTTTAGACATCCAGATAAAGCTATCAGGAAGGCAGTCAAATGTGTGTCAGCAGCTGAAAGCATGTTCGTTCTGAAGGCAGAAGTTCTGCCGATATTAGCATGGGTGATATAAAAATTATTTACAGTTATAAAACTGGGTGTGGATTGAGCATAGATTGGGTATGGATAAAGACGAGCATAAATGAGACCCAGGATACCCAGAATTATCAGTCTACTCTAGAGGCTAAGTGAACAAAATGTTTCAGGAAAGAAAACTTGGTAATTTTAGAGGCTAAGAGGATGACTAAGAACTGACTATTGCATTTGTTAGTCAACACTGGTCAACGCTGTTAATGAACTTGACAGAAGAAGAAGAATTGGAGTGGTTTAAGGAAAGCATATGAGTTGAGAAACGGAGCAGTTATGGTAAAAAACAATTTTTTAAAATTTTTCTGCATAATGATGTAGACAATGGAGTGGTAACCGGAGTGAGTTGAGGGATCCAAGAATGGTCGTTTTAGGATGGAGGATATGACTGTGTATTTGTATGCTGGTGAGAATGACCTAATAGAGAGGATGAGAATGACCTAATAGAGAGGATGAGTATGACCTAATAGAGAGGATAGCGTTGATGATATTGTGGAGACAAGAGTTTATTTCTTGGAGGAAAAAAAGATCCTTAAATAGATGTGGGGAATGATAGGGTGGCTGGACTAGATAAATGCAATGATTGCTAGGCAATGCTACGAGCTCACTTTAAATTTGTGAGACTGAATATGAAGTGATTCAATTTGGGCTGACTTTAATTACATTTTGGAGGTTATTCAATAACTTATGGTGGGAGTTATAGTATAAGCCTGGGTATTAGTGGCAGAGACAGAGTAGAGGTAAAGTCGTTGACAATGATGAAAAAGATAATAATAATTTAAAAGAAAAAGGAACTGGAGGAATCATTTGCTTGGGCCATTCCAGAAACCAACCGATTCATTGGCTAAACTCTACACAGGTTCTACTTCCAGTCGCTGGCCCGGGAAACAGGCTAATCTCAGTACAGAGGAAGGGACCCCTTTTGAATTGATCTGGCCATGGGAAATGCCTTTATTTAAGTTCACACACACACAGGGACATTTTGAAATAATTTGAAAAAATATACTCTGTGCTAGTGGGCCCTGGTTTGAAATTACAAAACCTGTAGGATAGGGTGTTAAAGTTCCAATGAATGATGACTGCCAGGAAGGTAGGTACATGACCACAACACAAAAGAGTGCCATAGTCCTCCTCTATTCATGGTTTTACTTTCCATGGTTTTAGTTACCCATAGTCAACTGAGGTCTGAAAATATTAAGTGGAAAATTCTAGAAATAATTAGTGTTTTAAATTTCATGCTGTTCTAAGTATCATAAGTGATAAAATGTGCCATACCACTTCTTTCTAGCATGTCAGCCATCTCTTAGTCAAGTGTATCCATGCTGTCTACGCTACCCGTTCCTGAGTCACTTAGTAGCTGTCTCGGTTATCAGATGAACCGTCATGGTATCTCATCAAGTGGACATTTTATCATCTCACATCATCACAAGAAGGAAAGGTGAGTACAGTACAATACAGTATTTTGAGGGAGAGAGAGATTGTTACACGTAGTTAGACAGGCATGAGAGGGGCAGAAGGGGGGCTCTCCTCTGACCACTGAAAATGCCAGATGATGGTTTGACAATTCTCACATTGCCTCTCCAAAAGTGATAAATTAACAGCACATGCCAGGGAGAAGCCATTTTCTGATGCTCCGCACCTGTTGCACTAAAGTGCTCATTGAATGCAGATTCCAGGGAGAAGCAGCTTCCCAGGCAAGTGCATTAAGAGATAAAATGACGGATTATGACCTTCTGGGGACAATCCACCAGAAATAGGAAGAAAGCCTCAGATGAGCATGTGTACTACTTCCTAAACACACTTTGCGTGCTCACCTCCCAAGGATAAGGAGGGCACTGAGCATTCAGGCAGTCCACCCTAAGAAAAGAATCCTGGGAAACAGGAGAGCCTATAAAGTCCCAGGATCATGGTTAAACACCACATTTAACCTTCATATGCCTGCTCGAGTCTCTTCCAAGCATACTTTCCTTTCCTTTCTTTCCTATTATAAAGTCTTTTTTTTTTTTTTTGAGACAGAGTCTCACTCTGTCGCCTGGGCTGGAGTACAGTGGCACAATCTCGGCTCACTGCAACCCCTGCCACCTGGGATCAGGCGATTCTACTGCCTCAGCCTCCCAAGCAGCTGGGATTACAGGTGCCCACCACTACACCTAGCTAATTTTTTGTATTTTTAGTAGAGACAGGGTTTCACCATGTTGGCCAGGCTGGTCTCAAACTCCTGACCTCACGATTCACCCGCCTCGGCCTCCCAAAGTGCTGGGATTACAGGCATGAGCCACCGTGCCCTGCCCCTTTTTAAGTAAACTTCCACTCCTGCTCTAAAACTTGCCTCGGTCTCTTTTTCTGCCTTATGCCCCTCAGTCAATTTCTTTCTTCTAGGAAAGGAAGAGTTGAGGTTGCTACAGATCCATACAGATTTGCTGCCAGTAGCTCAGTTACCTTCCACTGGTAGGAAGATCACAATTACACAACTTTTATTATAGTATATTGTTATAATTCTTCAATTTTATTATTAGTTATTATTGTTAATATCCATTAACACATGTTCCTTAGTAATATATTCCTTAGTAATATATCTTCCTGTGCATAGTTTATAAATTAAACTTTTTTTTTTTTTTTTTTTTGAGACAGAGTCTCGCTCTGTCACCCAGGCTGGAGTGCAGTGGGGCGATCTCGGCTCACTGCAACCTCCGCCTCCTGTGTTCAAGCGATTCTTCTGCCTCAGGCTCCGGAGTAGCTGGGATTACAGGTGCCCGCCACCACATCCAGCTAATTTTTGTATTTTTAGTAGAGACAGGGTTTCACCATACTGGCCAGGCTGGTCTCAAACTCCTGATCTTGTGACCTGCCCGCCTTGGTCTCCCAAAGTGCTGGGATTACAGGCATAAGCCACTGTACCCAGTTTATAAACTAAACTTTATCAGAGGTAAGCATGTTCAAAAAGAAAAAAAAAAAAAACTATTGCATTTAGGCTTTAGTACTTTATGAAGCTTCAGGCATCCAGTATCTCCTGGGGATCTTGGAATTTGTCCTCTGCAGATAAGGGGAAACTATTAGGCCGTACATTCTACTGGCATATGTTGTAAAAAGGATTGAGATTTTAGAAAGAGAAAGGAATAACTATGGCCTGAAAGCAGTTACAGGAAGGATGGAAGACTCCTCTCTGTAAGCAGGAAGTGTAAACTCATCCACCCTTTGAAGCAATATCTTGAGGTAATAGAAGATTATAATTAGATTATGAAGATGAAGATTTCTTTTCAGAGCAGAGTTTGTGTCCTGGCTTTACCACTACATGTATGTTGTCTCCTAGTTACTCAAGTTCTTTGTGCCTTGTTTCTTCATCTCTAATGTGGGAATAATATTATATAAATTGTCAGATTCCAGTGAAGATTTAAATACATAATATACACAAAGGACATAAAACATTTTCTAACACATAATGTTAGTGGTGGCAAATATCTGAGTTTCACGGCACCAGATATGCTACTGCATATCCGAGTTACCCGCGGTGAATCTGTACAGGTGGGCAGCAACTTCAATTGTTGACTCCTCAGAAGAAAGAATTTGACTGAGGGGCATAAGGCAGAAAAGGAGAGACCGAGGCAAGTTTCAGAGCAGGAGTGAAAGTTTATTAAGAAAGGCTTTAGAACAGGAAAGAAAGGAAAGTTCAGTTGGAAGAGACCCAAGAAAGCACCTGAAGGTCAAGTGCAACATTTAGCCATGATCTTAGGACTGTATTGGCTCACCTCTTCCCCATGATTCTTGCCTTAGGGTAGACTGCCCGCATGCACAGTGCCCTCCTTACCTTTGGGAGGTGAGTATGTGCAGCGTGTTTAAGAAGTTGTACACATGACCATCTGAGGCTTCCTTTCTTTTTCCGGTGGAGTGCCCCCAGAAAGTCATACTTCACCATTTTGTCTCAATGCGCATCCCAGAAAGTTGCTTCTCCCTGGCACCTGCATTTAATTAGCACTTTAGTGAAACAGGTGTGGACCATGAGGAAATGGCCCCTACCTGGCACCGGCTCCCAATTTATCACTTTTAGAGATGCAGTGTGATCATTGTCGAACCCTGATCCGACATTCTTAGTGGATGGGGGAGAACCCTCTCCTGCCCCACTCATGACTGTCTAACTACCTATAATAATAGTAGACCCTAAAATATGAGTTATTATTATTTATTGCATAGTCCTGAGTGTGTTGTTGTTGTTGGTGGTGGTGATATGGGTATATAAGAGAGAGATGATGAGGGTGGGTACTGTGCACAGGAGGGGGTAGGTAGTGCCAGTCTTACCATGACAACTTCTAGCTGGGACAATTCTGTTTATAGGTAGACTTCCCCTCATTATTCCACCTCTCCTGTGTAAAATACCTTCACTTTTATGAGCATAGCATTTAAATAGAATGTTTACTACCTGCCCAGTTTTCCAGCCTTTTTTAAAGTCCTTTAATATTTGGAGATTTTTACTCTCATCTCATTTTCTTCATACCTGAGTGCATTTATAATTCAAACTTTAATGGTATAGAATAATAGCCCGGGCAATACCTGGTCTCTGAATTACTTGGCCTTTTATTTTTTTTCCGCTTCAAAATTTTCCCCTTTGATAACTAAGTCAAACACTATGCTCACTTATAAAGTTTCTGTAAGGTGGCTTGAGGAACAGATGGAGACTAAAAGGGAATCTATCCTCTCTACCCTGCTACCACTTTGGAATAGAGTCTGGATGACTCAGGTGTAAAGAAGATTATCTTAATTACCAGTGTCGCCTCTTTCCTTGGTTGATCTCTGGTCTCAATCACATGGGTTGGCGATTCCAAATTACTCTGACAGTACACATATCAATGATCTAGCATGTTTCTCTTTATTTTTTTAATAAAGTGTTAATTATTATTTAACAAATAACTGGAGGTAGAATTCTGGGCAGGAATCAAGCCCTGATTTGTGCTTTTTGTGGATTTCCATAGTGCAAATATTTTACCATAGCCAATGTCAAGCTACAGCATGGTATATTAAATGTATTTCTGGGGAAAGACAAGCAACAGCACTCCATTATGTTAGTATTTCGTCATAGATTAAATAGATCTACATAACATCAAGAGGGTAGATAATAGAAAATAATTTGAACATGATAGATTTTGAGTATTACTTTTGTTTTGCATAAAATGTATTTAATTATATAATAAATACCTTTGCATAAAATGTATTTATATAATAAATACTTTTGCATAAAATGTATTTATATAATAAATACTTTTTTTGCATAAAATGTATTTAATTATAAATTTAAGACATTTCATTTTTAAAGATGGCCATGTTTTACGACAGGCTATCAAAATACCTTAAGAAATTCCGGCCACCAGATCATCTCTAGAGCCATGGCCTTCTTGGAAGTCACAACAAACTGCTGTATTTGCATATTAGCCTGAAAGAATGGGGAACTTGAGACCTCAAAAGGCAATCCTCAGCCATATGGATGAGAATTACCAAATTAGTGTCCTGGTATTTCATCCCAAGACGGACATTTATGGCAGACAATTTTTTATACTCAGTGATTCCAGCTAAAACCTCAATAGTGGACTCTGATGCTTTTTTCTTATTTCCTGTCTCACTTTCTCTGCTCCCAAATCCTGCTTTATAAAAACACTTGAGATAAATAACTTGCAGCTATTTCCTTGACTCAAATTTTGCTTTGGGGAACACCCAGAAAAACTAATAAATTAAAACCGGAAGTGGATCTAGTAAGCAATGATTCAGAATGAGATGTGAAACTAAGATAAAGTTATCTTAAAGCAGAACTGCTTATCAATGTCATCTATGGTGATTTGTGGAAGTCTGATACTGACTCAGGCCAAGATAAGTATGAGATAGACCAGCTAGCAACTTATATTTTGCTATTTAATGTTTGAAACTCCCTTAGCAGGACCCAGAGCCACCTTCTTTGTGTTACTTAAGGATGTCTAGATTGATGACTTACACGTGGTGAAATGCATTAGCATCTGGCTTGGATACCTGTCCAATGAAGCATAAAAGATTCTCCAAGAAACTTTTGTCCTAGCTCATCTAAAACTAAGATTCCTCCCATATGTCTTGATAGTTCACAACCTAGAGTCAAAGAACATCCTATGTGACTACAAAAAATCTCTGGAGAGCTATGCCTAGACATTTCTGCACACGCTTGGTCCCCCTGTGCTTACCTACATTTTATTTCTAGTGCTCTCTATAAGATCATTTAATTTCACTAAACCTAAACCTTGCATGAGTATCTTCTGTGAGGTTTAGTGAGCCCTTTCAATTATCTGACCTGTTTAATCCTATTTCATTTATACCATTCCATTTCATTCATTGTAGTCTCTCATCATCAGAAAATAACAAAGATACCATTCTTAATGGTAAGTGGTATGTTCTGATATCACTACTAGTAAGACTCATATGAACTGGTTTCCTATAAGGTGCAGGTAATGTGGAAGCACTGTTATTCAGGAGTTGTAGCATTCTATCGGTGATTGACCTGATGTATTTCTGCACCATAGTAAAAACTGATGATAGTAAGTTTATGACGGAGCTTCTGAATGTTTTCAGTTCCACTAATTCATAAGGTCTAGTGGGTACAGCAGCAATTTACCATACAATAGAAAAGGTCTATTTTGGATCAAGTCCTAGCATAGCCAGTGGATCTAAGTTTGACAAAGTGGTGACCCAGTCTCTTATGTTACCTACTTCTGTTATTCTGACACCTCTCTTTCAGCTTACAACTAAATGATTCAAGATTTTAATGGATTATAATTGGAAACAGCTTGGGTGAGATTTGTGTATTGATTTGACATTTAAGCATATGATTAAATAAAAACTGACTGAGGTTATCACTAGAAAAAAAAATGTTGGCTGATGACCAAATAAAATTGGGGGCCTGTTTCACAAATTGTTTAGCTTGTTGGGCTGATGTTAACTAAAGATGGATTGTTACTTCGTTGAGCAGACCTGTAAGAAGTAAGTCTACTTGGACATACACTTTGGAGGAGAGATAAGTGGCCTGAAGCAGTGATATACATAGACTGTCGGTAGTGGTGAATTGATACATGGCTCAGGGCCCCGGAAACCAAAATTGGAAGATTAGAGGTAAGATAGCTGGAGAAGTGGCATGCTGGTGGAATCTATGTGAATGGTTACACAGTGAAATAATTTTTGTTTTCCATTGACACACAGTGCAGAGAAGACACTCGAAAACTAGGTGCACACGATGACTCACCTAGTACATGTCACTGAGGCTGTCCTTGGCTTCCCCAATGCTTGTGAGTTCATGAGTACAGTAGTCATGATGGCAGAGATGAAAATTAAGCAGGATCACAGCAACATTTTCTTCCTTACAAGGCCAGTGGTGCTACTACATTACTGGCAGTGAGAACTTGTTATCAGATAAATCACTTGGGTAAAAAATTAATTATATCAGATAACCTTCTACCCTTCTATGCCTGTGATATGCATGGGTTTGCCTTCCCTGATTACAGTGTCTCTGCCAGCACCATTCTGAGAGAGCTGATAGTATGCCTGATTTACTGACTTGTGTTGGCACATAACAGAATCTCAGACCAAGGATCCAATTTACAATGAAGAATTTGTGACTGTGGGAGTATGACTACAGAATCCACTGATTATATACCATATACGCATCACTGTAATGTAGCCAAACAATCGAAACCCTGGAATTGGTCCATTAAAGACGCATCTAAAGCATCAGACAGGAAGCAACACACAGCAAAGTTACGGTGCTGTCCTTTAGGAGGCATTATTTATGATAATGCAAGAAATAATTTATACATTTCCACCATTCATAGCTAGAGTACCTGGGTCTGGAGAACAAAACATGAAAAAATATTTGTTATCAGACCCAGTGCCTATTTTGGACTGAATGGTTTCTTCCCACCTAAAATTCATATGCTGAAACCCCAAATCCCAGTCCTTCAGAAACTAACTATATTTGGAGATATGGTCTCTAAAGAGGTAAAATTAAAATGAGGTCATTATGGTGGGCCGTAATCCCATAGGAACTGGTGTCCTTATGAAAAGATTAGGAAGCAGAGCATGTACAGAGGGAAGACCATGTGAAGACACAGAGGGGACAAAACAGCCATCTGCATGCCAGGGAGAGAGGCCCCAGAATAAAGCAAACCTGGGATCCCTTGATCTCAAACATCTGATCTTCAAACTCATAAGAAAATAAATGTCTACTGTTTAAGCCATGTGGTCTGTGGCACATTGTTATGACAGCCCTAGCAAACTAATACGGTGACCAGCTTGCAAAATTTGTATTTCTGTTTCTGCATTTTGGGCTCGGCTGTACTGAATGTGCTGATTTAGGACTGAAAGAAAATGTTTTCTCTACTGAACCTGAGTCCTGACTATGAACCAACAGACAAATGAATTACTACATTGACAAGAGTAATTGCCCCTGATTATTATGAGGGGCCAGGATTGCTTTTATGTAATGTGGGCAAAGAGAAGTACATCTGAGACTTGGGGAAGTCACTGGGGCATTTCTCCAGGCTTCCACGCTTATTGAATAGGCAATTGCAGCAACCAGAGTGTGAGAAAGCCAAGGCAATCAAGAGCACATGCCACTCAGGTTCGAAGGTGTGTTCCCCAATCAGGCAAGCAAACTAGACTGGCTGCAACTGCCTGAGAGCAAGAGGAATCTAGAATGGAAATGATCAGGGGTGAAAATTAGTATCATTTATAGCCTTGGGGGTGGTTGCAGCAGCCAGTTTCTTCTGTATTTATTCCTTTTTAGAAATTATAGGGAAGCACTTTCTTGTAACAGAGTTGGCTACGTGATTTATGGGGCCCTGCGTTCAAAAAGCAGAAAGAAAATTACAAATACCAAAATATTGTATAAACTCTTCCCACTCTTTCTTCTTGTCTCTCTCTCGACTGCTCAGGGTGTTTTAAAATCCCTACTTGAAGTTGTGCTCCTTCTGGTAAGAGGGAATCCCAGGGCAAGTACAGACATTCGCAGGTGTCAGGGATTTCCCTGTAACACAGCATGTTTGTGAGAGACCTACAGGTTGTCAGGTTTGCCCTCCTGCCAGCTGCAGGACCAATACACCCTGAAGGGCAGGAGGAGATTGGAAAGTAGTAAGTTTCTCTTTTTCAAAGGCTCTTAGCTCCAGCCACAGCGGATGGGTGATGCCTAGGGGATTGCAAGCTCCGCAATGGGAAGTACTTGGTATCTGGGTTGGGAGTAAGCAAAAGACTCATCCCTGACTAGGTGCCTGCCATGATGCTGCCAGCCAGGACCAGGATTGCCACTGTTATGCCCTACTCTGAGACACTGTGGGGCATATGACCCAACAACTCTCCCTGCACCTGTGCCCATGCTGCTGCTGGGGGCAAGAGTGGATGATAGTACACAGACCTCCCTCCATTAACGTGATGTTATCCCTACAGGAGAAGGGCAGGTTGGCAGCAGTGGTCTAAGGGCCAGGGCAGGTAGCAAGGTACTAGTCGTGCTAGTGCATGGGGAGCAAGCAGCCCAGACCTCTCCGAAAGAAGGTGGTGGGAGGTGGAATAGTGCAAGGAAAGCCAGCGTTCCAAGTTCCCTTCTCCCCTCCCCCGCAACTCCCATATGCTTCATTGATCTATTAGGTTTTATTTACAAAATGCAAATACGAAAATAAATTTTTAAAGCAGCAACGTCAGAGCATTGAACCTTACAGGTCAAGCCCTACTGAGCATGGACTCTGTAAAACTGCACAGGCCACAGGTCAATGAGGCTACCTCTGCCTTTAAGACTGGACTGAATATAAGGCCTGATTGGATCTGAGTGGTTCAAGAGTTGAACTGCAGAAAACACTTGTGTCTTGAATTACACTATTTTGACCTGTCTCTGATTTTATCTGCAGTTATGGCTGATAGTTCTGACTGGTGGTACAACACATACCTTGATTGTCTATTGCATATCTCCACTTTTCTATTTCGGGACCACTTCCACTTCAGGATCATTCCTGAAGACAAAGGAATATGTAGAGCCCATGAACAGTGTGGCATGAAAGTTTGCAGGTGGTAAAGCCCCTGAAGTCATGTGGGATGGGAGCTGGTGGACAAATGCCCAGCCTATCAAACTCTGGAGGCTCATTTCTGAGAGGCATTCTCCATGTTTTCCAGAGATCTTCGTGACCATGGAATCCTTGGTTCTACACCATTGTCATATTGACTTTTCCTCCTTTCCCTTTCTTTATTCTTGCTTTCTGGGGTCACCTCCCAAATGAATCTCCTGCACCCAAGTCTTTGCCTCAGGCACTAATTTCATGGAATGCAAATTAAGATGTGGGTGAGGGAGAATGAGTAGCTAGTGTCATCACTTATTTTCCAACTATATCCTTCAGTCATTCCCCGTACCTTCACAACAATTCCTAGCAATTTGATTATGTGAACTGTAGAGTGCTGAATGAAATTCCCAAGATATTTATGAGACTTCTGGAAACAGGGGAAATAAAACCATCATTTCAAAGCTGTAAACAATGTCCTTTCTTGCAAAAAAATGCGGAGATCTTTTTTTTTTTTTTTTTTTTTTTGAGACGGAGTCTGGGTCTGTCCCGCAGGCTGGAGTGCAGTGGTGTAATCTTGGCTCACTGCAAGCTCCGCCTCCTGGATTTACGCCATTCTTCTGCCTCAGCCTCCTGAGAAGCTGGGACTACAGGTGCCCACCACTATGCCCAGCAAATTTTTTTGTATTTTTAGTAGAGACGGGGTTCCACCGTGTTAGCCAAGATGGTCTCGATCTCCTGACCCAAAAAATGTGGAGATCTTAAGATACCCCTCCATTACACTTTTTGAATGTTTTTTTTTTTTTTTTTCTGTTTCATTCTGGTATTCTGAGAGAGTCTCCAGAATTATTCCTTTAATCTCAGATGTATAGGTCAAATAAACAAACCATTATTTAGGATGAAAACTTTGAGGTAGTAATGGAGATTTAAACTTCTAAGCTCAGTGTTCTTTCAATAATATAGATTGATGTTCATGACTTTTTGAGTCACAGCTTTGTCAATAAAAATTGTGTTGCTCTCTTTAGGAGAAATGTTCCTTTTCCAGTTACAGATTGTAACGGCACTGTGCTGCATGCTGATGTTTATTTCTGTGCACATGAATGTTTTCATACCTGAACAGTCACTGGGGCCAGAACTGAGATCCAGGGGACTGCAGACAAGATGTGTAGCTTGTTCTTTGTCATTGGCCAGAAAAATTACCATTAAAAAACAAAGCTAGGTTTGTTGAAGCTCACAGTGGTTCAAAGATTAATCTCCTTTATATTTTAATCACTTTAATTGATGTCTCAGCCACCTGAGACAGAAACTTTGCACTCAATCCTTCTCTTATCCTAATCAAATGCCATCAACCCATCTATGTGTCCTTTGACGCTGCCTCTAATTTTTAAAAAACAGTTCCCTTCTTTCTATTTCCTTTCACTCCACCACTATTTCTTTAGTTTAAGCATTTCTCATCTACATTACTCACTATACTTCTATTCTAATTGGTCTTCATAACTCTATTCTTGCTCTTTCTGACATCCCCACACAGATTAAAATGTCAGGCTGTCAGTTGCCTGGATCAGTGTTGTCTAGTGGAACTCCCTGCTGTGATGGATAGATTCTCTATCTGTGATGTTCAATAGAATAGCTACTAGTCACCTGTGACTATTGAGTACTTGAAATGTGGCCCGTGAGATTAAATAATCGAATTTTAGTTTATTTAATTTCGATTAATTTAAATTTCAAGTTAAGGAGAAACATGTGACTGGGGCTACCATATTGAACAGTACGATTGTGGAATGTAAACTCCATGAAGAGATTTGTTTTTAGCCATTGGAGATTGACTATTCTGAATTGCTTCTAAAATCGCATGACCACATTGCTTTACTGTACTTAATTGCTTTACTGATATAACTCTGCTAGGTTGTAGCTTCTTGAGGGCAAAGTCATATCCTGAGTACAGCAATAACAATAATCTCAACAAATATAAGTGGCTAGAAAGACCATTCATCTGCTCTATGTTCCTGCTTTAGTTGCAGAAAAGTTTCCACCAGTAACTCTGCCGTCTGGGAACAATCATTGGAAGAACATCCTTTTCCCTTACTCCATCATTTACTTGCTATTCTTTATTGGGCGAAGATTATGGACTCTGATTTTAAAAATTCGAATATTCATTGGGCCCACATCATATGTACTATTAATAGTATGTGAAGGCTGGGCGTGGTGGCTCACACCTGTAATCTCAACACTTTGGGAGGCCAAAGCAGGCAGATCACCTGAGGTCAAGAGTTCAAGACCAGCCTGACCAACATGGAGAAGCCCCATCTCTACTAAAAATACAAAATTAGCCAGGCGTGGTGGTGCATGCTTGTAACCCCAGCTACTCGGGAGGCTGAGGCAGGAGAATCTCTTGAATCCAGGAGGCAGTTGTTGCAGGGAGCTGAGATCATGCCATTGCACTCCAGCTTGGGCCACAAGAGTGAAACTCTGTTTCAAAAAAAAAAAAAAAAAAAGTATGTGGTATTACTTTGCCTCAAAGATTGATAACCAAGAGATAGAAGCAGTCTTTTAGAAAAATCCTTGGGGACTAGAGACTGACTCTTCTACTTTCTATCGTGACAGAAACTATGTGAGGTAAGCCATAATCTTCCATATGAAGAGCAAATGTATTTGAAGTCACCTTTGAATACCTAACTTTAGGTGGCTTCCAAAGTCTTGACTGAGTGGGAATGGAGGTAGTAGAAAAGATAAGGCTCCAATTTGCTCCCAAATTCAAGCTGCTTCTTCAATTCAGTAACCAAGTGAGCTCTATACTTTAGGGGTCATAAGTGCTTTATTTAATTATGATTTGACTCTCATTGGTTTCTTGCATCTTGTCTCAATTGGTTAAAACCTAGAAGGACAATTTATTTATTTTTTGGTTCTTTATATTCTCCAAGATTAGTAATTGCTAACATTTAATTTCAGACTTACTCCGTGTCATAAAACGCTGGATACTTTATCCCTTCTTTCATTCAAATGATGTATATTGATGCCTATGCTGCTCTAGGAACGATGCTAGGTAATAGAGACACGGCAGTCTGCAAAAACAAACCTGTTTTCTGCTTTTGTGGAGCTTAGTACTACAGAGGTAGAGACAGGTAACAAACTTACCATAAGACAGGCAAACAAAATAAATACATATTTGTAAGGTGTTTTCAAGAAAATAAAGTGCTATGATGAAAAAAGTAGGGTGTGGTGGGATACTTTTAGACAAGCTTAGTGGGTAACCCCAGAAGACCTTTAATCGGAGACCTTAAGAATAGCAAGCTATAGAAAGTCCTGGGAGAGGAGTGTTCCCCACTAAATAAAACAGCAGATCCAATGACCTCAGGTTAGATAGTAGCATGAAAATCCATTCTAAGTGACAGTCTGGAGTAAACTTATTATTGCCCATACTGCAGATGAGGAGGCTGAGCATAGAGGTGTAAAGTGACTTGCCAAAGTCACACAGCTAGGAAGTGGCAAAGCCAGAATTTGAACCACATCGATTGGACTCAGAGCCCATGATCTAGATAGTGTGCATCTAACATAAAAGGTTCTTACCTGAATGAAAAATAAGTAAATAAGTGTTTGAAAAGAAATCTATATAGACTATTAAAACTGATCAGGTCAGAGAAAATACCACTACTATTCTTACAACAGGGATTTTAATTAAGGCAAAAGGTCTTGTTAATTATAACCATTGAAGTAATACAGGGTTATAATTCTGCCTGAGGATAAGCTTTTTGGACATATAGATTTGACACCCTTCGATTTTGACAGCCACTTAATATAGTAGTTAAGTGACTTCTTACTATTTTAAAAGTTGTTTTCTAAGATAATGTCATTGCTTTAGCTATATAGTAGTATTTGTTTAGTGTTTAATATAGTTTTCCACTTAGTTCATGAAAAAATACATATCAGATTATGCTATCTCTAGGTCCCACCATATTATTATTATCAATATCTTTTACTATCTATAACTATTATGATCAAAATCTTTGATCTACTGGAAAGAGCTACAATGAAGTTAATCTCTCAGGAGTAAAATCTCAGAAAGATTCTCCAGGACTTACATTAAACCTTGAAAAAATAAGTCAAAATAGTAGGAAGATCTTATTACAAGTTGTTTACTTACAGGTATAAGATGTCACCGGCTAGAGGACATCCAAACATTACTTTAAGCCAGTGATTTGTAACATTTTATTGACAAGTAGCCCTTTGTGAATTTAATGAAGGCTGTGAGTCATCTCCTTCCAAAATATACATACACAAATTTTAAAGATTTACAGGGATCTTCAGTTCCCTGAGGCTAACTAAATTCAAGAATGCTAGCTTGAATGCCTTAGGTTCTAGGTCATTTCTCTAGAAATAGCCCTGTAAAATTGACATATATATTTTAATTATTTCATTCATTCTCTTTTTTTTGAGTTTCATATATTTTTTGTTTCATATACTTCCATTTTATACATCTTTCTCTTTTTTCACATTATACATAGTCTTATGTTAAGGTCTAAAAACATGTTTGTGTATGTGTACACATGTACGTGTTTATATGTGTACATACACATCCAGTATATACACATATCTAAAATGCTTTATTGATTTTCAGTCTTATATCTAGGTCCCAGGCTTTTTCCTTAGCTCCTCAGAAAGGATGAAGTGTTGTGATGCCCTCATTTCCTCTGAGATACTTACTCTATCAATAGTTCCTTGTTACATGTTTCTGTTCTTTCACACAAGTTTCATTGTTCTTTTCCTCCTTCCCCCAAGTCTGCTGGCTCAAAATATTTGCATTTTATATAACTGTCATATCAAGTGACACATTCACCAAAATAACAAGGATAATAAATTCAACATCATGGTTCAATAATATTTTATTTTTAATTTAAAGGTTTTTTTCTTTTAAGGCCAAATTTCTTAATATCAGAAATTAACGAAACACAATTCATGTTCCAAAGTGGGTACATTTAATTAACTAGTTTTTTATTTTTAGGGCCCGTCCAACTCCAGCCAGATTCATCATGCTTGTGCTATTGCACTAGTCCCCAGGAAAATTAGGCATGAGTGTGGATGAACTGTTATGCAAATATATTGCGTTAAAACAGATGCAACTCTGAGTGGATTTCTTTCTGTCAGTGTTCCCCCGGAGTGACAATGATTGAAAAAAATATAACATTCTTATAGTTAATTTGAGAAGTGTTCACGTGGATGACACTCCACTCTTAGAATCGCCTTGAAGTAGTACCAATACTTGTTACTAACTAGAAGGGTTCTGTGGTCAAACACTTGGGGAATCACTGAACTAAACTTACTTGAGCCTTTTTATTTCTAGGATTTTTTGTGATGCTCTAAAAGAGAGTGAAATATAGAGGGTTTTCAAACCACTTTGACTTTGGAAGAATTTTTCTTATAGAACAGGGAACATTTACTTTTTGGAAACCTTCTTCTAAAAAGAGTAAGGACGTTTATTTTTTTGGTAGGGAGGGACTTTCTTCTACATTCTGGATAATCAGGGCCATGTGCTTTAACAGGATGTAAAGGGGAAGCTCATTATTAAACATGGGGAATATGCAGCAAATTGCAAGACCTGGGCTTAACCACATAATTAGAACATAATTTTTCACTTCCTCCAGTGCATCAGCCAAGCAAAGGACTGAGAAATCTGCAACACAATTGTCCTAAAAAGAAACTTAGGCTTCACATTTGTGACAAGTTTTCTTTTATAATGAATGTAAAATTTTATTTTTTATATTTGTAGAGCATAGGATGATGGAAATGCAGTTGTTGTTTTGTCTGACCTCCATATCTAATATGGCTAGTGCTGCTACTACTCCACAGAACGGGCAATAAGTAATTTTCCTTTATCCTTACATCAGAGTGGAAGCTCTTCAAGTGTCATCCTTTAAAATGTCTATAACTGAAGTTTTATTTTATTTATTTTTAATCTTCAGCGTAATTTATGGAAATTTATTTGCTGACATGACTCAGAGCACCCCATCTATAGGCTATATCTTTGCTTGGACAATCAGTTAACCATCTGCTTTCTAGCTTCTACTTTCATGATAAAAAATATACTAGTTGGCAAAATTTTGGATAAAAACGTGATTGTTTAATGTGTATAATGTATTTCTTAGTGTCAGAAGATTTGTGTTAAATCCCCGTTATAAAGATGCTTAAAATAATGTCTTATCAAGCAAGAGTGTCTCTTTGGTTCTGGGTGATAGATGTGATTTTCTAGGATGTTTCCCGTTCAGTGGTACCTTTGTTTTGCTCTTGCTTTCGTACATTTGCAAGTAATATCTCTGAGAAACATATTCAACATGAAATTAATAAAATACAAGTTTTAGTGTAGTTGATTGGGGTTAAAGAAAATTTAAAATACAAATTTTAGATATCTACTTTTGTTTACCATATGTAAAGTAATGTCTTTTATTGGTAGGAAGTATAGGAAGAGATATAAGTTGTTTCCAAGATAAGAAGGTCAGTTTGGGTACTGTACTTTTAAAATGCCTACAGTACAGCCGATAAGAGATGTTTAGTAAAAAGTTATATATAAGAAGCTATATGTTACAAAAAAGAACAGGATTGGAGATTTAGTATGCAATACTATACTGAATATCATTTATTAAAATTGAAGACTTACTAGCTTCAATTTCCTAGGGAAAGCATATGGCATGAGATGGGAAGAGTATAAAATATATGATCTTTATTATATCAGCATTTGAAAGGAAGGCAGAATAATATTTTTAAGTGAAAATGACTGAGAATAAATAACCAGAAAAGTAGGCAAATCAGAAAGTGGGTTCTTGGATGCCAAGAAAAGGCAATTGAGGAAAGAAGGTTCAATATAGTATGTCATCAAGCCAAAAGGCCACAGATGAGACAAATTGAGCCTTTGCTTACTTTTAAATAATGATAGCACACACATACAAACTCACCAATCAACTTGTGCTTTCTCTATATAAAGTCTATCTCAGAATAATTAAGTAATTGATGGGGGGAAATCAGTCTTTATAAAGACAGTGTGGTAATTAAATGAAAATTAAAAGTGACAAATCAGCATTGTGAAATTATTAATGAATAATGATTTGGCAATGATCATCAATTACTCTTAACATCACAGGAAGTCGGTTAGACTTTAAGTGTGGCTTGATGGAAGTATACAAAGCTACCCATGATGTATTCTTAAAAACCTCAATCCTGAATCTGATTGAACTTGTAAATCCGACTACTAATTTACGAGAAATGAAGGGAATATAAAAACACATTAAAGGACTAAACAGTAAAGTAACTGACAAAATGTTGAGCATTTTCAAAAAGTAAAATAGGAGAAACAGGGAGAACAGGAGGAAGGAAGAAGGATTATAAATTAACAGAGACTTTATTTGAATACTGATACAAAAATCTGTGAAAAAAAGATGTAAAATAAAGCAGGGGAATGCTGATTGGATATCAGAAGATAATTTTACAATATTGCACATTTTTAGGTAGTGTAAGGGTACTATAATTAGTTTTAAAATAACCTTTCTACATTAGAGATACACACTGAAATAATTATTTATGAAATAATTAGATACCTGGGATTTTTGTTCAGCTCATCTTGGAGGGGAGACAGTCGGTAGAGTTGTTAACACAGCAAGATTAGCATTGAATTGATAATTGTTGAAGCTGGGTTTCATGTACAAGGAAATTTATTAAAACTTTATCGAGTTTTATATGTGTTTAAAATTTTCAATAACATCATGTGAAAGCAAAAATAGAATGAGAAAAGATTGCAGTGAAAGAAATGAGAGGAAGAGATAAAAAGTGAAAGTAACTCTTTCATATGTTTTGACACTGAAGAAATGGTAGAGTAGGGTATATAAAAATAACATTTACTAAAGAATTATTATTTGCTGGATACTATTTTCAAATTCTCTGTGAATATATTCTTAGATTTTTGCCACTTATGTTCTCATTTAATAGACGAGATACCTCAGGGCTAAGCGCCTAAATGGCTTGCCTACATTCACACAATTGCTAAGCGACAAAGCAGAATTTGGCATGCTGGCCACAGAGAACCAGGATGCCTTACTCCCTCACCATGACACAGCGGATAAGATGAAGGGAATCATGGGGAGTCATTGCTGTGGATATTCAAGAATAGGAGTAACTAATGGAATAGATTCGAAAGCAATAAAGTGGACATCATCTGGAACTCAGAGGGAGAAGGGTTATTTGAAAGAACAACTGAAAAACAGTAATGAACTACGTGATCTGAGGAAAGTCACTTAGCCATTGCATAGTCTCTTTTCTACGTTTGTTCAAAACAAAAACAGAAGAGATCTCAGTTAAAGAACTGCCATGAGAATTAAATGAAAATATACGTGAGAGTATCCAATACATTTTCTGGGAAGATGTGGGCCTTTAACAGATACTTGTATTATTGTTATTAATCCTCACCGTTTTCTTTATATGCCTTTGTCACTGGATTACAGGAACACGTTTATAAGTCTCGGGGTTGTTAAAGACTGTCAATTGACTAGATCCATGATTTTAATTGTCAACATGATTGAACTTCCTCAGTTTCCTCATTCACAAAAAGAAGATAACAATCCTGGTCCTGTTTAATACACAGAATCCCTTTAAAAATTAAATCAGAAGATATTTGAAGAAATGTTAAGATTTTATGAACTTCTTCCAAAGTCTCAATATTCAAACAAACAGAACTAAGATAAAGACAATAGGTCTCCAGTTGTTAGCCCAGGGTGTTTTCATCTTTTAAGGAGAAGCAAGCTTCTTTCTTGATATTTTTTCTGCATTTGTATATACATCAACTTTTGTCTTCCCAGAGCACATCAGCCCTTGTTGCCAAAACATCATCTAATCTCTAGCATCAAAGATATAATGGAAGATGTCTGTATGTTATGACATGGAAACTCGTGGCAAGCCCACTACTTGATGTTTTATAAGATACTCACTAATACTCAGCTGGGGTGCAATTATATTAGGGTAATTAGAATGCCCAGTGGCTCCAGGATATAAAAGATCCTCATACTTGCATGTTGATTTATTCTTGCAGAATTGTCCAAGAACTAATTTTAAATTGTCAGTGTATTTGTTTCCCACTTAATCTATAATATTTCTAATTTCAAACATATAGTAGCAGCTTAGAATATTTATTTGGGAGTCTTAAGGGTACAAATTTATTTAGAAAAAGTGTAAAGGAGTTCACCTTGAAGCTATATACACTGGACACAGATTTTTATTTATTTATTTTTCCTCTGGAGCCTAAAATAAAGCTACTGAATATTATGTAGGAAGAGAATGGACTAACTATAGTCTTCCCTATAAACGTTGTGTGATCACTTTTTTGGAAGTCCCAAGTTTTTTTGTGAGTCTGTGAAAAATTTTTACGTGAACTTCTAGCCAAAAAAATGGGGCTCACTTTCAGTTCTATACCATTTAAAATTAAATAAATAGATAGTTCCAGACCTGTTCAGCCCCCATAGTAGAAAATACCAAGTTTATATATTTTCTTTTTTTTTGCACAGACCAAAGCAAAATCTATAATAAAGATTTATAAAGCTCACTCACAAACAGGCCATAATACGGTTACTTGGTTAGAGTCTCTTGTGTTGCATACAGACATCTGATTTGCCTTCATCAGGCTTTTCTCCAAAGAAACAGAATTTGGACACTGAAGTCTATTAAATGGACTCAACTGGTGAAGAAAGAAAAGGTAATGCCATGCTTTCTTCCATTTTACCTTCTCATATTAATTTAAAATAATATATTCTTTTTTTTTCTTAGAAAGCAGTGTGACAAAAAAAAGATATAAGAAGACAATCTGAGGAAGAGATGTAAATCAAGCCCAGTAGATTTGTGTGTATCAGCAAATATAGCAATAGGTGGACATTATGTGCAATTCCAGAGAACAAAGACCCCAAAAAAGGATATCATTTCTTGACACCTTAAAGTAGATAGAAGGTCTCTGACCTTCACTTAGAGGCTAGGGTCTAAGAAGGATCTTTCATACATACCTCCTAAAACAGATACTCTTCAATGAATTTAGAACATGTAAACCACATCAGAACTGAAACTTAACTTTTCAGTTCTAGCAAAGAGATCATGTTCTCCTAATGGGCAGATTATCTCATACTGTGAACTTCAAAGTATTAATAGCTCATACTGGCTGTACCTGTGTTGAGATCATATTGGCACTGCTGAATAAAGAAACCTGGTGCTTTTCATCAAAGATATCGACTTACTCTTTTTTGAGTGTGAGTTTTAAAAATTGATTGATTGAAAGTCATTTAGCCATTGCAGGGTCTCTTTTCTACATTCGTTCAAAACAAAAACAGAAGAAATCTCAGTTAAAGAACTATCATGAGAATTAAATGAAAATATATGTGAGAGTATCCAATACATTTTCTGGGAAGACGTGGATCTTTAACAGATACTTGTATTATTGTTATTAATCCTCACCATTTTCTTTATATGCCTTTGTCACTAGATTACAGGAACACGTTTTTGACAATGCTGACAGTCTTTAACAACCCCAAGACTTATTTCATCCAAATGAATGGATGAAAATGCTTGTTGCTCATGATAAAGGTTTCTTATCAGCATGGTTTGAGACATTTATCATGCCAATGAATACTATGAACCACAGAAATAATGTTAAAGTACATATTTTAGAAAGAAGGGAAAGTAAAAAAAAAATTAAAACCATAATCTCCTGGCCGATGTTTAAATTTATCTATAAATTATAAAATACATTTATAGATAAATATTTAGAGCTCTGTTTAGGTGGGGATATCGTTTGGATATGTGTCCCCACCAAGCTCTCATGTTGAAATGTAATCCTCAATGCTGGAGGTAGAGCCTGGTTGGAGGTGATTGGATCATGGGGGTGATTTTTCATGGTTTAACACCATCCCCATTTGGTGCTGCCCTCATGGTATTAAGTTCTCCTGAGATCTGGTTGTTTAAAAATTGTGTGACACCTCCCCACAGCCTTGCTTCTGCTCCTGTCATGTAAGTCCTGCTTGCTTTCCCTTCGCCTTTCGCTATGGCTGAGCTTCCTGAGGCCTCCGCAGAAGTCAAGTAGATGCTAGCTTCATGCTTCCTGTAGAGCCTGAAGAATATTTTTTTTTGTTAGGAGCAGTATAAGAAACCATGATTTTTTTGGAAAAACACAGCCAAATTTCTACCTGTCCTCTAATTGAGGAAAGAAGCCTAGACCAAACTCTGAACACCTGCAAAATCTCTTTGAATTAGTAAGTTATGCTAATTAAAATGGTTTACTCATGGTGAGTGTATTTTATCTCATGAAGTAACCTGCCACATATAAACAGTGTTTAATTTTAAAGTCTTCTTTTATTAGTCATTTTAGAGAGTCAACTTTAACATGAGATTTGTTGTTGAATTTTATTATCATAATAAAAATGCTAATTAATAGAGAAATTTTTCTTTTTGTTTAAAAATTCAATATCACAAAATTGTATAAGATTCTTAACTAATTTCTACTTTCTGGAAATATAAGATCACTCGGAAATGTCAATTTGAAAATAATCATCACATCACACATCTTAATATTTTTCATAATCAATATTTTTTAAAAGAAAAAATTTAAGAACAAATAACTCTTGCTGTGTAAAAACGTGTATCCCTATATCAGCATTTCTGCCAGCTTCATCCGACTTATTTTTTAACCTGCTATTTAAAGTAAAATTACATTTAATATTTTATGTACAACTCTGCCTGATTTAAATAGCTACTGTGCATTTTCATAAATACAAACTTATTTATTTTATGTTGGATGTAGCAACAACTTGGTAGCTAATCTCTTGTAGACGTCAGTGTTCTATAAGTGAAATTCAGATATTATAGCTGAAAATAACCAACAAATATTATTTGCAACTTCTGAGCTTGTAGTTTCAGACACTATGACCTATATTAGAAAAACATCCTGAATTAGATCATGTTGCTACTCAGTGGCAGAATAACAAATAAGGAAAACTATTTTTGATTACCAAAGTTTGGCTTATTCCAAAAGCTGAACATGTTAGAGGTGTATTCAGTCAGACCCTGGTTTCTACCCAATGTTCACACACTTTGCTTGTTGTAAACGTGCAATTCATTGTTTCTTGATGACTCTCAGTCCTTGTGTCAATTAAACCAGAATGTTGGAATAAATGATACTGTTATCTCAATAGCATGGGCAACAGTGTGGAATCAGAATTGTGTGATGGGAAGTTCATAGGTTTACTCTCAAATAAATGTGGATTTCATCCAGCCTTTGAAGAGCAGTCAGACCTTGGACAAGTTTTGGACAGCTTTACGCTGTTTTTTCTTCATCATTAAAATGGAGTCAATAATAGGTATCTAAAAGGTAAAAGTGGAAAATTAGAATACAGAATGGTGTATTCTCATTAAATGCTAACGTTTTCACTACCACTGCATCCTGTCTACCTGGTCATATAATCTTTACTTCTGAAGAAAAGCAGAGGCAAAAATAATAGTCTACCTAGTGACAAAGAACTCAGAACTATTTACATAAAATATATACTAAAATATTAAATAATATCATTTGTAGTAGTTATTTTATACATATGAAAAGGAATTGTGGATTATTCCCATAGGCATGGTGATGTTACATATTGTGACATAAATGCAAACAACTAGAAATATAATTTATTTCCTTGAATACAGTGCATTGTTTGCTATGCTTTTTACAAAAAGAGACCAATATGATACAATACTTACAGAAAAAGAGGGAGGCGTTTGTACTAAATGACACCTCTTCCTGTGACAATGCAACTCTTCCGCTCTATGCCGTAAGCACATGTATGGAGAGGAGAAAGTCTTGGGCTGATGCTGATCAATAAAAGTCTTTTTTTTTTTTTTTCCAGATAGTGTGCATAGTTTTCTGTTTTTTCCAAATAATATATTACACTGTCACAAATCAACTTCTAATTAGATTTTGACACTGTAATGCACCTGTTCTACAATTTTAGTGTTAATCTCCATATGCAAAAATTATTTAAATGCAGGCTCATAAATCTGTTTTAGAAGAAAATGGATGCTGATGGCCTTTAAAATATTTAGCATAAGAAGTTGAAACATTTTTATTAGAAGTAACTGAAATCATTACACAAAGGCTGTAAGTTTAAACTCTCCGGAGAGGGTCAAGCATGACAATCAGATGTAACTGTATTCAAAGGGTTTTTATTTTCTGAAAAAATATAAAATTTCATATCTTACGCTACAAAAAACATGTACACAAACCAAATGCACATAAAGATTCAAATGAGAAAAAATACAGAAATCCTAATCCTTCTTTGAATTAACTGTGAGGCAGGAACTTGAGACAGCCTGGTGTATATCATAGAATAAGATATGCTATATAGCTGCTTCTGACATGACTGAAACTAAGAGATTTTGGTAAAAATACTAACAAATGACTGAGTCTAAGTATTCTCAGGCTCTTATAAATGTAATTACACACTTTTAAATAATTGACTGTAAAACTACAGCAGCCTAAACAGTCATAGATATGTTGACCACTGAAACTTCTACTGTTAATACAGTTCCCAACCTGAATAAACATGACATTTTACCACCTTCAATTTTCTCCATTAACGTTTAGAAGAAACAAACAACATTTGATTCTGATTATTATAAAAAGACTTTTTTTCTTTTAAAAGAATTGGTGTCTTCTTCTAAGCAATGATTACGTGGTCATTCTGAACCAGAACATTCAATCATTTATGTGTGAAAAGATTTCTTCATAAATGAATAAGAAATGAAAAGAAAGTTCCTATTTCTCTTTTGATACATTACTATATAATTAACAGCATAATAGAGAAAATTATTCAATGTAACCAGCTGTGCTACAGAGTTGAAAAAATGATGACTTATTCTACTTTTATTCAAATAAAGCTAGCATTTTGATTCCATTTATTCTTCTTCATCATCATCATCATCATCATCAGGACCATCATCATATTGTACCTACTTTTTGCTTACTTTGAAGTTAAACATCTGGCAGTACGTTAGCAAAGACAGTTTACTATCACACTTATCTTTCTTTTTTTTTTTCTTATTTTTAGGAAGAACAAAATGAGAAAGGGACCTTATTCTACTATGTAATATAATACATCTACTAAATTTCTAACACCTGACTCAAATAGTGTTTGTCATCCAATGCACTTTTATAGCCAAAAATGTCTTCCGAAGGTAAATATCTGTGCTTGTGCTTCTGATAATCCACTTTACATGGCATAAATAATGGTGTTAAAAAATATTTTACTTTCACATAGAGATTAAGTAGCAGACATGCAAACACGTAAGTGCTCAAATGATATTAATTTTCCATTTTAAACTTGAAACATGAAACTGTCTTCACTTTTTTACACTGGTCAAAACTCTTTTACAAACTGAATTAAGGATATTCTGTATTGTTTAGGCAACTCTGAAACCAATAATGCTGGCCACACTAAAGTTTAGATTAAATATTGGAATATAATTTTTACAGTAATCTTACAACCTTAGAATACTGACTTGGTAATTAAAATACAAGAAATAAAAGATCATGCACAGTACAATTTTAAAAAATGGGAAAATCAAAATCTTTACATTTTTACATAGAAATAATACATTATGAAAAGAGCAACTGATTATATTAATAGTATATGTGAGCCAATGACAAGATTAGAAACAAATTATGATCGGTCAAAGTAGTAATTGAGTGACTTCAAGTATCAGTCTGTTGAAAATTACTCCCTGTACCAATTTTTCTAAGTCCAATACTGTGAAAGTCATGCCCCTTAAGATATTGCTACTGGCAATTACAATAACATTATGTATTATTTGCCAAATCTATTGTATATACTAAAATTGTCATGTCTGTGCTTTATTTTTGGTAGTCTGGTGGGTGACAAAATGAATCAACAGAATAAGAAATTACACAATCAAGATTTGTTAAACTTTGCATGGATTATGGCCTCACTACATTTTACTAGAGTTGCCTCCTCTCCTTGTTCCATTTCTCACACTTGCAGATGAGACTGGCATTTTCCAATTGGTGACATATACAATAGGAAACAAATATTTTAGAAAGGCAGTCTTTCCTCTTTTTTAGGGAGAGTACTTGTTTGATAGTCTCTTTATTCATTCTAAAGTCATATTAACCTTCCTTAGAAATTCTCAACCAAATTGAGATGCAAAAGAAAACTATGTGGCTATTTAACTTTCCTTTCAATTTACTTTCCAAAATGATCACCAAGATTGCAAAGAAGGCAAATAAATTTGATCAAAATTAATTTATATTCTTCGTTAAAAAGAGAAAATCTATATTGCAACTTAAAGTTCTAGTCATTTAGATGTACTCCACCCTGACCTCCTAATTATCTTTCAGCGTATAAAGTTGGAAAACAATGTAGAAAATATCTTTGTTATGTCTAAGCAATTGTGGCAAGTTCATCAGCCTTAAAGCATATGGTAATTTTCCTTTTGAATCAATAAGGCTTTCATTTCGATGTTTCTCAATTGTTACTTTATCACTTAGACTTGAATATTTCTATAAAATTCAATAAAGTGCAACACAATCTCCATTTATTTCATACAAAAGTAATTTCTTTCATTAATTTCTGTTTATTGAAATGAAATGCATCTTTAATAATGGTGATGCTTTTTATGATTTTATCAAGAAAATATCAAATTCACATCTCTGGAAATTTCACTAAACTAATAGATTATATGTTTGCAGCACAGTTTGTGTGGACCCATGGTATATAGCCCTTATTATTATGAGAACTGAATGTATCATTTGAAAATTGTTTAGACTTTTGTTGTGGTTGTTTTGATGTTTCCTGGTTCTTTAGAAAAGAGGTACTTTACTGCTTAAGTAAAGGGTGGGCAGAACAGGAAGTAGTTATTTCCCAAAAGTTTATTCTTATATGTGCTAACATTCAAGTAAAGCAAGTGCTTGACAAGTGCTTGGAAAAAAGAATACCATTAATATAACGTGGCTATATTTCTGATAAATTTCATTAATCCAGGCTTCTCTGATCTACTGTACTATTAACACTGATAATCATGAGTAGGCTGTATTTTATTTAAATGCTCTGCTTTTTGAATAATCACATGACATTCCATAATTTTTATAAAGTGTAATAATACAAAAATGTTGGTTTTCTGAGGAGCTCAGTTTTGTACAATTTCTAATACACTGCATAATTTGTATCACAAATATAAGTCTTCATCATGTGTGGTATATAGAGCATACATAGAAGATATGTTATATTCCTTAATAAGTCTAATTACATATTACCTTGGATTGGTTCAATAAAATAAACTCAAAGCCATGTAACTGAATATAAAATGAAATTAACAAATGAATAAACATCCATTACAAATAAAACTTATTATTGAAATAAAATTCTGAAGGGAAAGAAGCATATATATATATATATATTTGTGTGTGTGTACATATATATGTATATATTTGTCATAATTCCATTGCTGCCTTAGAGTCAAAATTTCTAGAACTGAGTCAAAATGGGAATGGTTACAAAGGATTAACACTTAAGGGTGATGCTTCACGCTATGTGCCTGGATTTAACAACATTAACAGAAGCCTGCATAGTTAAATCCTTCTACACCCTGTTGAAAATGTGCCCTTCGGTGTCAACTTTGTTTGACAAGATACTTTTTAGGACTCAGAAAGGTGAAATTTCTTACAGGGCTACAAGATTAATGTAGAAGAACTGCATTGTCACTGATATCACAAAGTGTTTTTAAAAAGCCAAAGGGGATTTAGTCTCATACACATTTCCTTTTAGTGAATAAAGAGATTAGCTTTTGGACACATGAGAGGAAAAGAGACACAAGCTTGTGTTAAACTTCATTTCACTGCTTCCCTATTTCTCCTGTTCATATTACATTCTGGAACACTTGCTTCTATATGTTGCTAAAATTGAAACACTATTAGAAATGCAAGCAGAATGGTAACACACACATGTGCAAGCAAACACACACACAATTCCATCTTAAATCCGTTCCTGGGTATATTGCAAATTATACAGTATATACACATTTATTACCTAATAATCTCTAGAAGAGCAACTAAAAGTAAATTTTATAACACACAAAAATAAATATACATACACCCTGTACTGTACTTTTTCTTGATCAGGCAACATGTTTATACACTAGTTTCTATAACTTAACGCTGTGTAACAGCATTTTAAAATTACAAAAGAAGATACCTATTAAGAAATAATCTAATCATATTGCTCTTCAATACACTTTTGTAGACAATTAAGACTTGAAGTAAACTTCAGTAAACTGTAGCTTTTGTTAGCTCACACATGGCTATAAAACATTTCCTTTCAAGTAGATCCCTGGAAGTTTTGAAAGGGGTTGCCTTAATTCAGTCTAAAAAAGTGCTGTATAATTATATATTTCATGTACAAAATTTTGTAGAAGTAGTGGAAGGATTCTGTTGTTGTAACTTAAGATGACTTTAATCTCATGTCCCTTTTAATGCAAGATATGTTTGCTTCATGAAAAATGAAGACTAAGGACTAAGAACTGGATACTTCCGTAAAACCATGATTACAAATTCTGTGGCTGAGGCAAATGTTTTCTAAGGTTTAGAAATCACTGTGTTCCCTTTTACCCCTGTTTTTGTTAAAATAAATCTCAGGGCTGTTTACAAAGTGCAGAATCATTCACTTGAAGAAGCGACATTAACATGAAGTTACAATGGCACCATTCCGTTTACCAGCTGCACCTTCATTTCTTGAAGGCTGTTCATGATCTTCTTCTGGTGACCGACAAGAGTCACTCCAAGCCGTCTCAAATCCCTGCATGAAGAAAGCACACATTGGATGTATTGATTCAATTTGTAGCACACCTCAATATTTCATGTTGGCAAAGGGGCAAACATAGTGCAGACACTAGTTAGGTTACAGTCCTAATTTAGACATACAGAGTCTAATGTTTAAAGGTTAGGCTCTAAAATTATACCTCCAAAATCTGTTAGTAGTCAAAAAATATTGATAATGAGGAATGATATAATACATATTTTCTCTCATTTGCGAACATCACTATTTTAGTGGTGCGGAGTGATGATAAAACAAATTTCAACCTTATTACCAATAAAGAGTTAACAGGCACAATTTCATTGAAAAGTTTTGAAACTGCAGATTTACAATATTCATAAGCACTTTTTTTTGCTAAAAGAAGCTTAAAATAGACTTTTAATATTTTATAGCTAAGCAGTTGAAAACCAAAGCATAAAATGACTCATTCTATACAGTAATTTTATATAACAGATATCTTTAGGAGCTAATCACCACTACATTGCTTTTATAACAATGTTTTATTTATTTATTTATTTTTACTTTATACTGAAAGTACCAGAATTTTTTTTTAATCAAATGACATCCAAGCTCTACTGGCATTTAGAGCATGCTGAAGATTACATGCTTTCAGAACACTTTTCAATCAAGATACTTCTGTGCATTTTTTTCAACATGCTTATTATTCAAAATAAAATTACAAATATTTAGACTTCTAAACTAACAACATATTATGAAGCTCAAGACAAGTGGCCACAGTTTTTCAACGTTCTTTTACAGGATATTTAGGAATGCTATTCCCCTAAAGTATGTATTTGTCAGATATGTTTGGCAAATGATGAGCATTAATTATAGGAAAAAATAAGCATCAACAATTCAAAATCCTAAACGACAAAGATGTTTGCCATGTTAGATTTCTCAAGGTAATTACCTTATTGAACACATTATGTGAAAAGTGGAATCTTTTTCCATTCAGTGTGTGTTTTAATTCAAGATTTTCTTAGAGTTCCATTGAATTAATGACATTAGACATTAGAATCATTACAGGTAGAAACTGAATAGTTTTAATTGTTCTTTGCATTCAAAGAAACTCTTAATTATCAGAGAATAGAAATTAAAGGATGCTAAGGCTCTGTGTATAATAGTATTGGAAATATTTTTTTCCAAAATAATATTTTAGTTTTCTTTTCCCTTTATGGCTTCTTGATTTGTTATGAGAGTTTTAGGAAACAGCAAGTAGCTACCCCCCCCAAAAAATGCTATTGATATTTGTGATGGAAACATATTTGTTTTTTAGAATGTGAATATTAAACAGTAAGCTTAAAAATTATTACAACTAAAAGGTACCAGATTGGAATACAAAAATAATAATAGCGGTAGAGATGGCATGGAAGACAATCCTCAGGAAAACTTAAAAATTAGTAAAATTACCTTTGAAACAAAATCATTATTATTAATAATGGAATAGACTACAAACTAGCTAATTACAGACCAAACGAGGAATATAGGAGACATGAGTTTAATCTTGTCTCTTTTCAACTAAACCAGAGTTTCTCAGCCTTGAACCTGTTAACGTTATAGGCTGGATAATTCTTTGTTGTAGAGGCGCTGTCTTATGCACTGTAGAATATTCGGCTGCATCCTTGGCCTCTGCCCACTATATACCAGAAGCACTGCACCACCACCAGCCCTTCATTTTTACAAGATAAATTGTCATTGCCAATTTCCCCTTAGCGACAAAATCTTTCCTGGTTGAGAATCATACATATATATATTCACACATATAAATTGGTGACACTTTATAAACGTATTTACACACCAATTTAGACACATATAAATTAGTAACATTTAGTAGACATATGTCCTGTATGCTAGAAATATCAATAACCCTGTGATACAGACTTTTACATTTCCTTTTATGGATGAAGAAATAAAGGCTTAGATAATTAATTACTTAGCTATATAACACAGCCAAACGGGTGACCAAGTTAGGGCTAATATCAGGTACCTGACGACCAAGTCTATACTTTTAATTTATCATTCTAAGAGATGATTTTAAGTAAGGCACTTCAAATTATATGCAGTAATTTATTCATCTATAAAATTCTAAAAGAAAATGTCTAATGAAGGGAACGAAACACATACTTTGCCTGAGGCTATGGTCACCAAATCTGACCATAGTAGTTTCTGTTATGCACTAATATTCTCATGATTCCACATGTAAGTTATTAATTATAAAGAATTATGTAGATGTGTGTATTCATGGGTGTTCACTAGCAAACTGGATCACGGCCAAGAGAAAAAGGATGAAAATTTTTTCTTAAACTGAAAACAGTCTCTGCTGGATAATTTAATTAGGACTAGAAACAAAGTTTTAAAACATGTGTTTTATCATATGTTTTATAAACCCATAAGAAATACTGATGAATCCAGATTGGGAAATATGGTTGTAATAATATATATGCTTAAATTGCATAATTCCTAATTGCTATGCTAATTATTAGGAATTATTGGGAATGAGCCTTTGAAAATAACCACTATTGTTTATTCTGAATGACTTGAAAGAATTTATAAGTTCTCCTTCAAACATGGAATTTGCATGTGTTCCATATTCCAAATCTTGGTTTTGTCTAAAGGATATCAAATCACTAATAACTTATTTTTATTTCTACTGTCTTAACTTGTTATATTAGATAAAAATATAATTTAATCTTCTGGATATGACTTGAGAACAAGAAAGACTCTAGCTCCTTCAATGTTTTGGTAGTTTAAATTTTTCATGATAACTATATCATACTAAAGAATTGTGAGGAATTTTATTTGATTAATAAATGTGGGTATAGTTTGAGTTTATTGAAAAATAAAATCTGTACTTTGTCAGAACATTTCATACTTACAGATTTTAAGTTAAATTTGTTTGAATTTTAACAGTGAACTAGAGATCAAATTTTATTTCAAGAACAATTTATTATCTGATTATCCCTTGAGATGAATGCCAAAGGGCACACCAGTGAAATTATCTTTCTCCTCTTCCTTTTACTTCTCGCTCTTTCCTTTCCATCTCATCCTAAACCCCATCTCCCCAGGGGAGAAATGGAATTATAGAAACAAAACACTGAATTTTACATACTGCCATAAATTATGTCTTCTCTCATGAAATTCTGTTGTTTTTCCTTAAATCTGACCTATCATTTCAAAAACTGTCAAATGAAGTTGAAGTGATTTAGAAGATAGGATAATGATAATAATGCATGCAACGTACATGTACTTTTATACAATGTGATTTTCAGTGAAAACATGGATAAATAAGATTATTTATGCAAGTTAAAATTGTTCTCAGCAACTAAGTAGTTTCTTTTGAAATGCATCTTAATATTTTTTAATAACACTACAGATGAGAATTAACACAGTATTAGAAAATGTTTATAGTAAAGGTTAAATAACTGTTCCAATATTACTAAATACTTTAAGATATTTTCTTCTAAGTGGTTTAGTCTCACATTTCTTATTTCCAATAATTCCCATTTTACTACCTAAACCACATATTAAATGGTCATCTTAGCAGTAATTACATAAATTTGATGAAAATAAAAAATAAGAATGATATTGCTGCCCTATGTACAAGAATTTTTGAAAAATAATTTGGAAATGGTACAAGGTATGCATTTTTTTAATTTCATTTTTCTAAGTAGAAAATTTTATAGCTACACAATGTCTTAAGTGTGTTCCCATTGTAAGTATGACACAAATTTTATCATGATCATGTATAATCTTAAGTAATACCGAAGGTCAATTCTAGTGATAACGAATTATATTTTGATATAGGCTTATGAATCTAAACATGATGAGACTAGCATTGTTACATAAACATAGTTTGCATTTTGTTGACAAAATTGATTACTTTTAGAAAAGCTTCAAATGTTATGAACTGTCATTGTTAGGTTTACATTTCAGTATTTTTTCAAACATTATTCAATAATATTAAACAATGGAAAAACACTGATATTAATGATGCTAAAATGGCAGAATGAAAATAGAATAATGAAAAGTATATAGTTGATGTTGGAACCAACTCTTAATTATTCAGGCTTAAATTAATCTATCTACAGATGATTCATTCTCTTGCTCATTCTTCTCCCTTCTACTTTACACACCTTTTAGCCATATCACTGGTACTTAGCCCCAACCAGCATTGGCTGGATAGGAGAAGGGAGAAGACAGATGAATGAATATTCCCCAAACTTCAATATTTATTGCTTTTGTCAGAGTTTTATCATGCCGTTGTATGTTTGTCATTTTTTTTTGTTAACTTTGCAGAATCCTAACAATCAATGATATAGACATTGTACAAGATAAATATATTACATTTGGCAAGAAGAGATTTAACCATGGTCTGTTAATGGTTCTCAATGGATGAGACTTTGTCAGGGATAGAACACAGAGGCCTGTAGGTACTCCTATGTGTACTTTAAGTGTATAATAAATCATGTATAATGACTTATTGATGTTAATAAATCTATTTGAATTAATCTGTAAAGATTTTGGCTCTGGATTTTGAAAACTTTCATTTTATTAGTTTAAGATTCTATTCCAGTAACTGATGATAACAGGAACCTCTTCAGCTGACACACAACTGGTATAATATTTAAATTTATTGGATTTTGCTCATTTTCTGAATAATCAAAGGTTGACAGTACTGATCTGAAAAGGAGTTTAAAAAGTAGCTGTGATTCTGTCCTTAACTGAAATGTTTGGATTCAATTTTCAACTCACCTCAAGCTCACAATTATCCCTGTTGACAATAACCCACTGCACTTATACAAGATGAGATAGTTTGCACCATTACTGCCACAGTTGTTTTCATATAAATACTGAACACAGAATAGACAGGTTTAGGCATAAAGAGTAGCAGACAAACACATCTAAGATTGAAAGCCACTTTCATGAATATGCTTTGACTCTAAGACGTCTAAGTTCTTCATTACCTTTCAATATTTAGCTATACATGCACGTACTGGCAACAATCCATATACAAGTGAAGTTAAACCTTTGAGATGGAGATTTTTAACCAAAATATGTAGTTCTGAAAATTGCATATTTACTCTTTTTTCTAAACCCACTATGGAAACAAATTTCATGTCACAAATTACAATGTAGTTTTTAAATATGGCAGTTGGACTATTCGCTTTATATGAATTGATTTTCACATTTTCCCTAAGTATTTACAACAGTTATGAATGTATTCTTCCATTCTCAGCTTCTGTTATCTTCTGACAATAACTCTAAGAATTATATTTTATTATTTTATTATACAGCCTTCATAAAATTAATACTTAGGTATGGGGTAAAGACTATGTGTGAAAAATCAGTATCAAGGTATTTTTGAGAGCTGGCCTATTTCTTTTGTTGATAATCCCGTCTCCTTTGCCATTAGTCCTTAGCAATGACTGACTTTTTTTTTTTTTTTGGAAGAAGAGTAGGCACAATGAAGAGATGAACTTTTTAAAAAAAATTTTTGACCAAGCAAGTAACTGATAAACTTGAGTTACTTAACATAATGTTTTGATAAATGTTCTTACAGTTGAAAAAAATATAGTTGAAAGCACAGAAAACAGGGTGGCATGCAGTTAAATTTAAAGGGCCTGGACTTGCCCCCAAAACCAGCTTTCTTGGAGTTATGATCTGCTGGCCCAATTCCTGGTAAGAAATGTATTAATGATTATGACCCCCAGGAATTTGGAGCAGTTACCATAGAGAGACCAATACTTTCTGAATGGGAAAATGCTGGTAAGTCTCCCAATGTAACTTTACTCTTCTGATCAGAGTAAATGAATTAAAAGACAAATGTTTGAATAAAGGCAATACGGCAAGAGGCAATAAGCTGGAGAAGAATCATTATGAGAAGAGTTAAGAGGTTATTAGGGCTTGAAAGAAAACAAAAACTAAAGAGCATTTGGGGATAGAGGAGCAGATAGGAAAGAAATAGAAAAAAAAGGAATAAGAAAAATGTGAAACTATAATGCTAAAATATTCAACATATTTATAGTATTTTGGGACCCCAAAGATATAAGTAAAACACAAGTAGCTAATGCAAAAACTATAATTTGTAATTATAACTATTTTTTGAAGGAAGAAGCAAAAATGTAGTAGATGTATCTATATACAGAAAATGTGCTATTTTAATAACAAAAGAGACATTGTTTAATGCAAATAATTTTATTATATATTTACAAGTAATCTGACATTGGGTAGAAGAAATACCTACAATATCATTTTAATATAAAATGACAAATGACTTTAATAAATTAAAATGACCATTTTTACTGAAAAATTAAATAGCAATCATGTAAAAATAGTTTTAAATTATCAGTAAATTTTTCAGTATACCAGTTTAAATATAGCACAAATGGGTTCCTTGAGTGTCCAAAGAAATAATGGACAAAGCATATGTGTCATCAAGTAGATATGATTTGGTGGACCGTGAGAATGAAATTCAGTAAATTAAGAAAGCAAGCTGAGTGGTTGGTTTCAGGTCCTTTTAGTTATCGGTATGAAGGAAGAGAATGCTGAGAATACGACATTAATTGGTGATAAATGGTGGTACCCTGTTACCTTCTGTGGGGAGGAGCAGTGAATTCAATGAATCAAAGAATGCCAGAATAATAGAGATGAGTGAGCAAGAACTGCCCAATGTTCATATCATGTGTAGAAATGAAATAACAACTATGGTTTAGTGCTTCAGAATATTCTACCATTTTCTAAACCTTACAATATTTTAACCTTTGAATTGGCAGGTAATTTGAAGTAAGTTATCATTATATTCACAGGTTAAAACATTAATGTTAATGTAATCTAGATGGAACCACCATAAAAACAGTTAATTTTCACGGATAACAATTAGGCTAAAACAACCACATGTACAGAGTATATAATAAAATACAAACAACTTACAACCTTAAAGAACTTAATATTTAACTCTAGTGATTTTTGTTTAATAAGATTTGATAAATTTTATCTTAAACGTGCAAACAGAAAAGGGCACAATTGGTCCCACTGAGGTTGTACCAAATAACAAATCAGAGGCGGGATCTGATACATCCTTAGATTGAAAGAATGTAAGGTGCACCACTTAGAAATTAAATGAGATCCTGCCAGGGAAGCTTTGTTTAAGCTGCTGTTACCTTGATAGTCATCGTAGAGAGCCATGTACAAATATGTTTGGTCCTTATGTAGGACTAGCCACACCAATTGTGCTTACAGTTTATTTTGTTTTGTATTTACATTCATATAACATAGATACCAGTATAAAAAAACTTGTCAAGAAAACATCTTTTCCACAACACAAAATACCAGTATTTTGCCAAGGAGCTATTATTCCAATTATTCAAGTATGCCAATGTTATTTGTTTGAAGCAAAGAAGCAAAGATACTGGCCACATGTAGCATTAACCATGCAGTTGTTAACAATACAGGCTAAAGATGATGAGGCTTCTTTGAGAGCTGCCACACATCCGCAAAGTTTAACTGATTTCCTTTACCTCATCCAGATTGGTTTTTGAACAATTTTTCTTGCCCCAGCAATTATGTAAAAATTATCAGAAAAATTACTCACTCCAAGGTCACCTGAGCCACAGCGTCCATTGAACTGTATCCATTTTCCATGAAAATCTCTGTATACCGGCCCATCTTGATTGCCTCTAGCCATTCACCTACTGATCTGTAGGCCCCAGATCCTAGTGGGCTATGTTCTGCCAATAAATTAGATACTCTAAAACACATAAAACATAAATATTAAAAGTAACAATTTTATTCTTTTATAATAAAGTTTATTATAATGTTAACTCATATCCAATGGATCTTTGAGTCTGTAAGTATATTTATAGAGGAAAATTATGCAAATGCTAATATGGAAGAAAATAATTTAAAATACAGGAGAACACAAAATCAGTCTACTGAGATTATTTTATCCATAATTAATGAGGACTTAACATGAGGACTTGCTAATAAGTAAACTTTATGTAAAACAAAACAATAGCTAAGAATTTTATTGAGTACTAATAGATGAACACAGAGAACTTTCAGGACAATAAAACCACTCTGTATAATAGTATAATGGTGGACACGTTTGTCTAAATCTGTAAAACATACAACACCAACGGTGACCTCTAATGTAAACTATGGGCCGTGGCTGATCATTATGTGGAAATACAGGTTCGTCAATGGTAATAAATATGTCATTCTGGTGGTTGATGCTGGTAATGGGGTGGGGGAAGGCTACATATGTGTAGGGTAAGGAGTACGTGGGAGATCTCTGCACCTTCCTCTCAATTTTGCTGTAAACAGAGTATTTCTGTAAAAATCAGTCTACTAAAATTGGTCATGTAGTGATTTAGATATACTACTCTTTGTTTATGAAGGTAAGAAAAATGCTACCCGCTGTAGATACGTGGGATAATTTGTGCAAGGCCGATCGATTTTTCCTACAGGAACTTACTGACTTCCTAGAGGAACTTATGCTCATTTAAGTAAATTTATCTCGAAGTTAAGAAACTATTTATTCTTTATTTTACAATTTTACATAGAGTGTTTCTTAATTCACCTAGGAGTGGTAGATTATGAAAAACAAAATGTAACCCCAAATACAAAACAAAACTTAATAGAATCAACTAAATCAACAGACACTTTTAATGACACCACATTCATACTCTTTGGCCAATAATAATAATGATATAAGGATGATGATGACTTTTAGAAATGTATCTTAAGGGAATAATCAGAAAAAAATGGCAAAAGGGAACTAAATATTAAAAATAATTTACGTGCCCATCATGTAAATTTACCTAATTTACATGTGAAATTTACTTAAGTAAATTGCAACTATAAGAAAAAGGACACAAATACCTTTCTCTCTTCTCAGATTCTCTCTACTTTCTCACACTCCATTTACCTTTGAGTATAGTTTCTTCAAAACCAATTTTATAAAAATTACTCTAGTTGAGATGGGCAATGATCTCTCTTTTGCCAAAAATCTGTGAGCACTTTCCAAGCTAGAAAATGACTGACCTCTTAGAAACGTTCAACCAACACCACTACCACCTCCCACCTCACTCTTGAAATCCTACTCTGTCTCAACATTGTTTAAATCACAATTGTGTGTGTGCGTGTGTGTGCTGGATTCTCCTCGATTCTCCTGCTAGTCTTTTTTTTTCTTTTCTTTTTTTTCTTCCTGACTTTAAAACTCTAAGGGAGCCAGGACTTGGCCCTATATTTTTCTATTTAGGCTGTAACTCCTCTATAGACAATTTTACTCACTTTCATGTCTTTAAAAAGTATCTACTTTTTAAAAATTTTTGTTTCCAGACTAAGATTCTTCTATATCCGTATGCCTATTTTGTACCTCCATATTTCTCAGAGAAATATGGCCCCAGGTCCAAGATCACACTCCTCATGTCCACATCTGTGTGCTCTTGAAGTTCTCCCCATTATACAGTATGATGCAACAGTCCACCTCTTCCCTGTTCTCATTTTTCTCAAAACCTATCACTGTGCATACCATCTATTTAACTTCCAATATATTGTACAGCCGACCACTTCTCTCCCATTCAATATTAGTACCACCTTATTTCAAGATATCATCATGTCTCACCTGCACAATCTAACCTTCTAGTATTCATCTTGAATTCAACTCTCACTCCCCACTCCAAAACCAAACACACAATTGGCTTTGAAGTTTTTATTCTGTTCAGCATCTCTCTCCCAACAGTGCATTGGCTTCATAAAGGCAAATACTTAGGTCTATTTGCTTAATGCTGACCTAGCCCACAGCATGACCCAGAGTATAAAGGTGAATAGATGTTGGATGAATAAATGAATATGTTATAGTGATTTTTAGCCATTAGGCATGAATTGTGAGAAAGAGAATTGCAGAAAGAAACAGTTGGAGAGTAAGATCTTGTAGTTGAAGTTATGAAAGAATTGCAATTTTGATAATAGCAAGGTCTAGAATATAAGCATGGAAAGTAGAAGGTAGATTTGAGAATAAAATCATTGGAGAAAAATTCAAGATATTTAGAGATACCAGAATATCATCTATATGGTTATTGAAATCATCAACTCTTGTGACATAGGTAGGGATGGAGAAAGAGTGAGACAATGGACCAGGAACTAACAATTTCTAGAGTCAGGATATGCAGATGACTGAATAAAGGAAAGGTAGTTAGTGGTACAGTTGGTCTTAAAGTAAAATTTGTTTAAACAAAACCTAGAAAGCTGAATCCTATATATTGCATACAATGAAATTAGAAAATTATTTAGAAATGTTTAAATGCTCTCAAGCTATAATAATGATGCCTATATAAATTAATATAATTAAGAACATTAAGTATTTTTTTACTCCTTTTGTATGTCCATTTGTGACAATGTAATATAATTCAAACAAGTAGATGAGAGAAAGTCTTAATATTTTATGTGACAATAAGCAATTTAAAAGCAGATATTTAGGGAACAACATAAGGAATAATTGCTAAGAAGATACATTCTCCATTTGCTACCACAGGAAGTTAATGATGCTTGAACAGAGTTTGAAGATTCATTCCTCATTTGTATTTAAAATGACTTCATCTAGTAAACAAATGTTATGTCAGAATCATAGAACTTTCATAACTTTATTAACAAATTGTTTCTCATTTAGTCCATGCGAATAGGCAGCCAATTTAGTTATCAACATAACACTTTCTTGTAAAAATAGACAACTGCCTCAAACATAGTGAAAATAACAGTCTGGTAAATTTTCTAGTGCAGAATCAAACTGATTTATTTTTTGAGAAGATAATTCTGTTTTTCAGAAAAACAGAAAGGCATGCTTTATAAATATGAAACATTATTTAAATGCATTCATGTGCTATTCAGAAAAGTAAAAAATATGCTCATTTACTCCCACAAATTTTCTCCACAAGAATACTCATTTATTAGTTTTAAATCTCATTCAAACTACACACTAAATAATTAACCAAAAATCTGTGTGCAACTGCATAAGAGCAAAAGGGTCCCTAAACTTGTCAAGGTTTCTAAAATATGAATACTAAAATGTATTCTAAATAAATCAAAGAGTAATTATTGCTAGATATCTCTGGTTTAAAATGTATCAGTGGTTAATTGGCTTTTTCTTATGTTATAATCTTATATTCCTCCTCCTCACCTATCCTCCAAAATTTATGAAAATACACACATTTAAGTTTTTTTTATGCTACCTGAATGTGGCTATAGTTCATTTTTCTGAAACCTGGCAAGTCATACTATTAGATTAGGTATAGGTGATTTTAAGTATCATTTAGTCACATATTTCGTTCACTGTAAGAGAGTAACATGCAAAAACTATATCCAAATAAATTAGTGTCATATAGATTCACAGATTAATGTCTATACAAGAATGATTTAATTGATAAAATATTTGTGACATCAATCTGAATTAGCTACATTCTGGAAAATCACTCGGATCTGGCCTTGTACCTGCATGATGCATTAACCAGCGTCTTCAGACTACTTGGGTTACGTATCAGCTTGTCCAACATGTTGACTATTTCATCAAACTTGGGCCTGCTATTTCGGTCTTTCTGCCAGCAATCCAGCATTAACTGATAGAGAGCAGCAGGGCAATCCATGGGGCTTGGCAGACGATAGCCTTCCTCTACTGCTTTAATCACCTGTATAAAGCAAAACAGAACCAGCACCCCAACACCACAAATTTAGTATAGAATAGCTTTAAAAATGTCCCACTGTCCAACTTTTATCCTTTCTTATCCTTACTCTTGCAATAACAACTAGCGTTACTGTCTTTAAAATCCATGGCTATTTCCATTTGCTGCAAAATACAACATAAAATAAATATACTATCATCATATAAAAAGATAGGCTTTTTTCACATATTATAAATAAAATAAATGGTAATCTTTTTTTCTTAAAATCTTGGTGAAGGGTGATTTGTAAAATTAATTGACATAAAATATACAGTTCATGTTTTATTTATCCTTGCACTCCAGAATCAAATAGAGATTAAATTTTCTAGTGATTTTTCTGAAAAGTTAATGTCTTTTTAATGAAAAAATATGTGCACAGCCACATTTTTAAAGTAATAGAACTGTAATTTTACTTCAAAAGAGACTTTTGGATGGTAAATGATGGATAAGTCAAAGGCTAAATTAGCATAACTGTCTCATGTATCATTTAATAATGTCAAGGTCTGACTGTTTATTATCATCTGCTGATTTCTGTCAGGAATCTGGAATGACTGTCTAGTAGCACAAGAATTATAAATAGCCTTGATTTTAAATGTAACCACACATATGAGTATCAGCCTAATTGTGAGGTCATTTTATCAAAAACATTTGTAATGTTGCTGCCCCCATCAAAATACCTAACTTAGGAAGAAATTTCTTTATGCTACCAAACACAGCAATACAGGTTTATTTTATTATTAAAATTCAAATATTTGAGTGATACTGAAACAAATTTTAATGAACATATTTCTCAATATCTTATTTTGCATATTTCTTTAACAATTAGTCTTAATTACATTTTTTCACAAAGAATTCAGAATTGATTTGATAAATGGAAAAAAGATTAGGAAATTTACAAAGATAATTTTAATTTTTTTTCTTTTTCTGCTGGCACATAATAATTGTACATATTTATGGAATACAGAATGATCTTTCAACACAGGTATAAAATATATAATGATCAAATCAGGGCAATGAGCATGCCCATTACCTCAAACATTTATTACCTGTGTTGTGAATATTCAAAATCTTCTCTACTAGCTTGTTGAAAATATACAAGAAGTTATTGGTAAGCACATTAACCCCACAGCGCTGCAGAACACAAGAATCTATTCCTTCTACCTCGCTGTAATTTCGTATCCCTTAACCAGCCTCTCCCCCTCCTCCCTTCCCCTTCCCCTTCCTGGCCTCTGATAGCCACATTCTACTCTTCTACTTCCATAAACTTATTTATTTCCATCCAAAGGCAATTTTTAAGCATTGGAAAGAAAGCATTCTCCTTATGATAAATAAAATGGCACCTGACCCACTGCAGTGGCAGATGGAAAGAAGATTAGACGGTACTTTTAAAAGACACAGGAGTAGAGAGGATAGGAAAGTAGTTAAAACCAAGCAAATTCAAGCCTATCACATTGGATGGTAATTTCTGTTAACTTTAGGCAAGCACATTTCTGAGGGTAGAAAATGTTGTCAGACATAATTTGGGACTTCTTTTAATTGAAGTGAGTAGAGAACACCCAGATGGCAATTTGCAGGAATCTGGCTAGAGCACAGGAGATGCTGGACTGACAATATAAAGGTAAGGGTCATCAGCACTTGGCCACAGCTGATGTAGTTTACATCCCCCCTGGAAAAGCATATAATAAAGATTCCTAGAAATACCAAAAGTTAAGTGCAAGCAGAGAAAGAAAAAGTACTCAAGGACTCCAAAATTAAATGATCAGATAAATTGAATAACTTTGAGCAAAAGACCTAAGAGCAGCCTACTACGTTGGTTAATTTACCTCAAAAACAATACAGCAATTAAAAGGCAAACTCCAGGAGATAATGTTTTCAGTAATTATCACATACAATTAACATAGCTTATTAAAATTTATACATATTGAGAAATAAAATAATAAAACAACAGATACATGAGAAACATACTAGCCAATAATTTAAGAAAGAAATAAAAATGCTAAACAAGTCTTGAAAAAATATTTATTCTCACTGATGATCAAATAAAGAAATATTTTTAAAAATTATCATTTGTACGCATAGATTGATAGAAGTTTACTTATTTGTTTGCTGATTATAAGATGCTAAAATAAAGCATCCTAATATAAATGGCTTAAGTCATGTAATGTATTTGCTATGCAGTGAGAATAGTAATTCTTATTTATTCAAAACATGGTTTATTTCATAATTTGCCCTTTCTCTAAAGCTGCTACCAATTAATTCGATTTTTTTCTTTAGCACCTTTTTTTTTCAATAATCCTTCCTCCATTAAGCACAACAATACAGATGTTTAGTTTAAACACCTTAAGAAGTTATTTGACCTGTGAAGATATTTCTAGAATTTGTTTCTTAATCGGTCTTATTTTCGGGTAAATTTATACTTAGAAATATAATGCTCTGTCTCTATATCAACTTAGAACTGGGTCCAGGTAATTAGGTCATGAAATTTAATTCTAAATTAATTGTTAGAATTTATTTTAAAAATAGATTTGGAACTATAACTTCACATTTTAGATTAGAAGTTTCCTTTTTTTTCCATTTCTAATGATTGTTTATAATAGTTTTGGGGGAAATAGATAGCATTACTACTCTGGTAGGTTTTAAAATGATGGAAATCTACCAAAAATCACAAAAGTGCAATTTAGGTGTTCATTTTCCCATGCAACTTATATAACCAAATGAGTTATAATCTCGATGGACTTTCTCATTACTATTAGATTTGTTGATACAGGTGGCTGAGATGAACAAAGTAAAGACAAGACAATTAGAATGAGAATTTTTACAGGTAAGCTGGCACCAGTTCAGATGTGCTATATCTGAAATAGTATAATATGCTATGCATTTTCTTGACATTAACATGTAAACTAATAGTCTGAACACAATACTGCCTCTTTTTCCAATTCCTAAAAGCATAACTTAGCCCCCTATATGGTATTATTCATTTCATGGCAGGGCAGCTCTCTGCGCTCCTTCTATCACATAAGTGTCACTGGGTTAGCATTTTTAGGTGTATATACCTATTGTGGGTATGGTTGCTTTTCCTGCCCACAGATCCTCAGCCAGCAGTAGGAGTTTTGAAAGGCTTTATTCACAAACACAGAATTCCACACAGTATATCACCCATCCAGAGTATGCCTTTTGCAAAAAAGAATCTATGAGGACTTAACTATCACAAATAGTTCTAATAAAGACCCAAAACACCTCTATTATTAAACACTGAAATAAATGTGAGCTATACATACATTTAAGAAAAAGTGACAAAAAAAGTAAGATAATTGCTTATTTGCTTATTCCAGTTTAGGGCTGCAGGTGGCTGGAGCCTATTACAGCAGCTCAAGGCACAAGATGGGAACCAACCTTGGCCAGGACACCATCCCTTTGCAGGACACACTCACATTCACGCCACACTCACTTGGACTGGGACCGTGTAGATACATCAATTAGTCTAAAGGGCATATCTTTGTATATGGAAGGAAACCCACACATACATGGTGAGAACCTGCATGCTCCACACAGACAGTGGCCCTGGCTGTGAGTTGATATATTTGTTTTTCTTACCAACGTTATAACAAAGTGCTGTTGAACAAAATTATGTTATTCCAAGAACTTTTGTACTTCATGAAGTGCTGATAAATTTGTAACAACTCACTCTCCCTGGGGGAGGACAAATTTGTAATATTTGCATTGTGACATGGTGTAAATACTCTCTCTATGCCAATTGTAAGCTACTAACATGGTCTCATTCAAGTAGAAATGTTCTAAAAATACGCTAGCTGGTACAAGCTTGTTAGAGCACACCAGCACACATAGCTCATTATCCAGAAGCAACAAGACACAGCTGAAGCACCAACATGGAGACAAGATTCTGAAAATATGGATGTTATTCTTCATGTTGCGGGATATAGATAGTCAGAGACTTCTGTGTTGTGCTCCATTCCCAGTGACCCTTGCCAGAAAACACAGCAAAGCTCCACTGAACTAACAGCTATGAATTACTCGCGCAAAGAGATCAGCAGAAAAGGAGTCACCACCATGGCAAGGGTAACTGATACTGAGCAGCAGGAAGCGGTTGGACTTCTTTCTCACAGTTGGGGCAGACAGGAATATGTGTGAAACCCCCAGGAATGAGGAATTAGATCAGACTACCAGTTAAGCCACCACGACCTGCCAAGATCATAGTGAGGGGGATTCAGAGTGGACAGTGGAGGAGGGGGAGGATAAGGAGCGGGTGAGTTCCTAAGATCAACTATAGCTACAGGCTGCAGTTCATTTAGTAACCTGCCTCTTCTGAATTCTTTCTTAGGAGGAAGTGCCCACAGGACCATGAAACAGATGCTTTCTGAACCTATGCGAAGTATGTGTGCCATGGCAAGAGAATAGAGTATGGCAATCATAAACATTTGTTTCTAGGCTCTTCACCTGCAGAGATAGTAACTGGCCAACAACGCTAGCTGCTGTGCTCTAAAGCCCTTCATCACATGTGCACCTGCATAAAGCTTACTTTATGCACGTTGCTTCCAGGCAATTATGGAGTATGGCAAGGATAATAAGACTCCTTTAGAATGGCATTTCTCCTCCATAGCTTGCACCCAATCATCCTTCCTTCATTCCATCTCTACTGTACCTAGGGACATACCTGTGTCACAGTCTGACATCTATCCTGGCTTCCCTTCATTCCTCCTCAATTTTTCTTAGAAAAATTTTCCTTAATATCTAATTATTTCCTGTTGACTTAGGCTTCTTGGAGGGCCTAGATTTGCTTATGGATTATGTCAGTCATAGCCATGCAGACTGTTTGTAATTATCTAAATTCATCCATATTACAAATCTACAAGATAAAAATTATTATACACATTTCACATATGAAACACCTCAGGTTCCAAATAATTAGAAGGTTTAAGAAATTGCCCATCTTTAACAGCTAAGAAGTGGGGGTGGCAGGATTCACAAATTAAGTATTTTTGTCATGAAAACCTGTGGTCTTTCCATCTTGGTGCTGAGTCACACCATTGAAATTAGAAATTATCATCACTACACTTCAACACACACCAAATAAAATAATTTGAGAGATATGAATGCCACCGTATAGAATCATATTTATTTGCATCATAAATAAATATACATATGAATGCCACCCTATAGAATCATATTTGCACCACAAATAAATATATATTTACATATTATATATAGTTACATTTATATAAATTATTGGGTGTGTATATATATATTATATATATACACGCTATATAGCTCTCTCTCCAGAATTAAAATGAGCGATTTTGAAGATAGTGCATTCTTCATCACAGGAGATGTGAAAATGTAGGCTTGAAAACTGAGTGGCAGGAAGATTAGGAAGATTATAGAAATTCAAGCATCAGCTGTGTGTTTCCATGAATTAAGTTCTGTCTAGGGCTTGAGTACCTATGTTGCTAGGCATTTAATTGAAATCTCACATATAGGAACTGTTACTATGAGATATGAAGCTCCCTACAAATGACTAGAGTTTATGAATATATTTCTGGAAGTAAACCCAGATGACATAGAAATAGTTTCAGATATATCAGTTTTATTCTAAGATTCTAAGATATATCAGTTTTTATTCTAAGATAGTTATTAAAGATATATTGAGTATGTTTTTTTCTTAGTGCATCAATGTTAGATCAGTAGACTTCCAGAGATTAAAGAGATCTTAGAAATCTTCTGTTGAAGCCTATTCCCTTTATAATCATTGAAACTGACCAAGAGTTGTAGAATCCAAGATGACTGGTTTAAGTCCAAGATTTTTGTTTTGTTGTTGTTGTTAAACAGCCAGGTACAGAAATTTTGAGCTGAAGAACTGATAATTTTTTATGTGTCATTTTTTCAAAAGCATAAGAATTTTCATGAGGCTACTAGTTCCTAAAATAATTACTTACATCCGAGGGTGGCATTATCCTTAAAAGATGAACATTCTTTGGCCAAAGACACTAATTTTAGATTATATAGCAATGAGGCTAAGGAGTCAAATAATTTGCTTACTGTCAAATCTTAGTAATTTGCAGTATTTGGATGAGAACTAAATTCCTCATACCCCTTCTTTAGTTAATTACAACATACTGACTCTTTGTTTTAGCAAGAAATATGTCAATAATATAAGCAATATACATAATTCAATATACATAATACAATATTCCTAATATGTTATTCCTTATGTGTTTATGTATATTGCTTATATACATATAATTTATACTGCTGATATATGTATATATGTATATCTGGCACATCAGAAATGAAACAAAGAATAGAAGGAGGAAGAGAGGAACACCCAGTACAAAGCTAGTTGATCTTTTCTGGAGTCAAATAGTCTTTCTGCTTTACAAGTAAGATCTGGGCCAACAGAAGTAGTAATAAAACGACTGGATTAAAACTGGCCAGAAAAAGAAAGCACAGACCCTGACTTCCTAAAACCAAGAAAGGCAAAAATACTTCTAATATAAAAAGATTAAAAAACAGATCACTTAAATTAGTTTTTAAAATATTGTGCAATCTATGTACTTAGTAGAATCTATACAGTCATATACTCTGCAATAAATATAAGAGAAAGACCTTGTCACTAAAAATAAAAAGGCAACAAAATGAAATCTTTAGTTTTTATTTTAGCTTCTGAAAAATCTTGACATTTAAAGTGTTTACTATCAATAAACAGGCTTCTACGGACTACATGATATTATCTTAGCTTCTGAGCTTGAATCAGAGTTCATGGTCTGGTATTTACCTAAAATCACCTTAGTTGTTCTAGTTTATTTTCATTATTGTCATTACAGGTTTTCTTCATGATGGAAGAGGCGATCCTAAATCAAAAGACTCCTACTGCTGCATTTTGTCCTCCTGACACAGAGGAAGATCTCGTCTGTGAGATTTAGATTATCCTGCATGTCTTGGTAACGTAACATTTTCATAGTGGCAAAGCCCTTTAAGAATCAGATAGCATCTGGAATGTAGCGATTATGGAATATATCATTTGAAATTGCCAAATCAGTACTTCTACTTTGTTTTCTGAGAATTTTTCTCCAAAGAAATATTTAGTGATTGTGATCATTAAATATAGTTGATTTGTCATATTTCTTGGATACAAAATTTGGACAGAAATTAAGGCATAGGAAATTTAGTGCTGTATCTGAAAACTAAAATGCCACTTATGAACTAGCTGAGAAAGTAACAATGCATGCATTGGACATTGTATTATAGACAGATATTTTAGAATGATCTTTAATTGTATGATCATTTTCTGTAAACCTCATTTAAATTCTTAGAAAACCAAGTAAAAGCCAAAATATTAGTTTTTTTCTTTCTTAAAACTTCCTGAAACGTTACATAAGCAATTTCTAGTATTTTTATAAGTAATTTGAAATACAGTTATCTGAAAGAGTATCAAGACACTCAAATAGCTGAAATCAGGAAAATAAAATTAAAGGCACAAGGAAAAATAAAACCACAAAGAAAGCACTATGAGAGTAAAAATAGAGGATACTATAATGTTAAAGAAGTGATTAAGCATTAGATAAATGATCTTTTATTCACTTATCTATGCAACTTTATAGTGCCCATCCACAAAGAGTAGTGTCATTGACTCAGCACTTTGATTATGCGATTAGCCAATGAGATTTTAGCAGACATGTTGCAGGCTGAGATGTAATTGGGCTCCTTCTTACCCTTCAGCCATTTTGCAAATGAGATCACGTTTGGGCTAGCTGCTGGTCTCAGGAGGAAAATAAGAGACTTGTGGAGGAGAGCCAAGGCATACTAATACAGACCCATTGGCCCCCAGGAACTTATATAAGAAAGCCTAGTCAAGATGAGCAGTTATGAACATTCACCTAGCGCCAGTGTTTGCACTGGTGTATAATTGTGTCTCTGACAGATACAACTGTATTAGGCATAATTCCTTATAATGTGGATGATCTCCTGCACAGCTGGGAAAAACTAATAATTCTGAGTGACAGGATCAGAATTCAAAATATCTCAAGTGTGAATAGAAGTCAACCAGGCAAATAAGGGATGAATGTTTCCCTTGAGTGAAGTAGACACATGGTAGAAACCAGTATATCAAGGCTCGCTGCCAGGATGGATTAAAATATTTTCACAAAAATTAAAGGGAAGAATGGCATTGCAATGAGGTTTAGATAAGATAGAAATGAAACCACGCAGTGTTCTGCAGGGCCTGTTAGCATTTGGTATTTATCTGAAGAATAGAAAGTAGTAAATGGGTCTGGTCTTAGTCTAGACTAAGATCAAGATCAATCCAGAGTAATCATATATTCAATTGAACATTTTATATTTTATATTAAATTAGAAAGCTGATGTAGGACTATTGGTTAGAAATGAAAGACTGGTAGGAGACATTGATTCAATTGGAGACAGTGTGATGCTTAGATACAAAAATTTTGGAGAACCAGGTTGAAATTTCTGGTATCACTTTCATTATTTCTGTGATGGTAAATAAGTCATTTAACATCTCCAAGCTTCAGTTTCTTAATTGTAAAACAGTAATAATAATAGCATCCCTCTGACACAAGGTTGTTAAATATAAGTATAAATATGTGTAACAGGAATTGAATGATATAGTTTTGCCATAGTCCCGCCGCTAAAATCATAAAGCTGAAGACAATATATACCATTTTCCCAGATTTAGAGAAATGCCAGTCAGTGCTCCCCTCCCCAAGCCAAGTAAGCAGGGCATAAAGAAAACCAATTTTAGCAATTTTAAGTGACTACAAGAAGGGGAGACTCATTGTCATCCGGTGTGCTTGCTGAGAAGCAGAAATCCGTAATTCCAATTTGCTGTTTCGATCAAAGAAGAATGCTATGAAATCATTCGTGGGAAAGCTGATGTGTGACCCTGGCTTTTCTTCTGGGGAAATTTGAAGAAGGCTGGCTGGAGCAGCCTGCAACAGATATCTGCAAAGAGAAGGCACTGCTAGTGCATCCAATAAGCATGTGTTTCTCTCCAGTAAAGTGGACGCAGAGCTGGAACAGTAAGAGACTGTAAGATGGAGAACAGACAGCAAGCGAGAGGAACTATGGGAAGGCGGAGGACACCCTCCTCCTCTAGGGGCCTTGCAGAGAAAATGGCTTCATCAAGGCTCTGTGGAAGAGCTCAGACAACTCACTGGAGAACTAATGCCTAGGCAATTTGTCTCACAGGAGGCATCAATATCCTCACATTATGAAAGCAATCATGCTTCTTTTTTTTTTTTTTAATATGGAGTCTCGCTCTGTCGCCCAGGCTGGAGTGCAGTGGCGCCATCTCGGCTCACTGCAAGCTCCGCCTCCCGGGTTCACGCCATTCTCCTGCCTCAGCCTCCCGAGTAGCTGGGACTACAGGCGCCCGCCACCACGCCCGGCTAATTTTTTGTATTTTTAGTAGAGACAGGGTTTCACCGTGTTAGCCAGAATGGTCTGACCTGACGATCCACCCGCCTCGGCCTCCCAAAGTTCTGGGATTACAGGCGTGAGCCACCGCACCCAGCCCGTGCCTCTTTTTTCTTTCTTTTTTCTAATTTGTATTTCTTTTATTTAAAAAGTTAAACATTTTTTCATACATTTATTGGCCATCTGCGTTCCATCCAATGTATCTTGCCAAATCTTATGCTTTGCCTATTGTTTCTATTTTTCTTAATGCTTTATTAAGCCTCATTGTATATTACACTTGTGTTTATAATGCAGTATTGAAAATATTTCATCAGTCTAAACTTGTATTTCTTACTTTTTGTTGTGCATTTTTCAACACATAAATTTATAATTTTGTTAGAACTATCAAACTCTTTTCTTAAATGGCTTATGGATTTTTCCTGTTTTTAAAGAAAGGCTAAATATAATCAAAAATGTTCTTCTATTATTTTATATTCTGATTTTGATATTTCAATATTTATCACACCTCACATGTATATTTTATATATACATGTTGTGAAGTTGTGGTTTCACTTTGTCTTTTTTTATTATTATATTTTAAGTTCTAGGACTTCATGACTAAAACACCAAAAGCAATGGCAACAAAAGCCAAAATTGACAAATGGTATCTAATTAAACTAAAGAGCTTCTGCACAGCAAAAAAGACTTCCATCAGCGTGAACAGGCAACATACAGAATAGGAGAAAATTTTTGCAATCTACCCATCTGACAAACAGCTAATATCCAGAATCTACAAAGAACTTAAATTTACAAGAAAAAAATCACACAACCCCATCAAAAAATGGGCAAAGGATATGAACAGACACTTCTCAAAAGAAGACATTTATGCCCCTTCTTTTCTACCTCTCCACCCAAACCGATCCTGAAGAATCCAGATATAGACTTTGGCAGAGGAGGAGGGGCAAATATCTGACCATACTTGATTCACACTGTAAGTACCTACAGTTAGGCTAGACCTCCAGTTGTGGAAGACACTTTGAAATGCATATGGACTTCACTTTCAGGTTGGACTAGAATTTTTACATTGGAAAGTGAGTGTTAATTACCAGCATTGTTGTTTCAACAAAATTCAGCTGGAGAGCTATATAGTATCTGTCTAACCAACCCTGAAGGCATGAGAGAGGGAGGTTTTATGGAGCATGGATGACAGAAATAATGGGAGTGAAAAAATTGTTTCAAATAAGCACATTATTAAATTAAAACTGTTCAATATACTAGCTTTACAATGAAGTAATAAAATAGTTGGTAAAGCACTTAAAACAGTGTATGTCGCATGTTAAGGGCTCAATAAATGTTAGCTGCTTTTATAATTGTTGTTCCTCAAAAGAAAAATAAGAAATTTCCATATGATCCAAAATAGAAAGGGCTGTATTGAATAGTAATGATGGAAAATTACAAAGGGAAAGATTAAAGAACCATGTGTCAGGCATCACATAATAAACGTTGTGAATTTGAACAGAAGATTCTTTCACAGTTCCTTTAATTTTAGGATTCTATTATTGTAAGTACGAATTATTTTTCCATTGTGGGGAAAATCTGGTTTTTCTTTCAAGTTAAATAAGCAATACAACTCCTCTTATTTTTTTTAATTTAAAGAAACATAGACTATTCCTTTTTATCCTCTCAGAGCATCCACTATTAAATCAATATCATCATCCTTTTGGTTTGGAGTATTAGCTGCCTTTATCAAATGCAAATCATAAAAACTTGCCTGTCAGTATTCGTTCTCTGATGGCTCTTTCTTTATCTTTGAAAATGATACTGACATGAATTGAGTGAAACATCACTATAGTACAGCTAAAACTGGCAAGGGACTGAGTTTTATATAACTGTAACTTACTTTCCTTTGTAATAACTCATTTTGAGCTCCTGCATAAAGGATATTTCAACAACACAAAACAGATCAGAGGGTAAGCAAAGTATTTCATTTTCTTAAGCAACTGTCACTTTCAGAAATGAAAAACATTGTAAGTGTCTTGACTCAGAGAACAAAGCATTTCATTGTCAAGTTGAGAAAGAGTAGTTCCATACTCACATCTTGATTGGTCATCTCCCAGTAGGGTCTCTCTCCATAAGACACAACTTCCCACATTACTATTCCATAACTCCAGACATCACTGGCAGAAGTAAACTTTCGGAAAGCTATTGCTTCTGGGGCAGTCCATCTGATTGGAATTTTTCCTCCCTAAAATTGAAAAAGATTTAAAAAACTTCCTACATACTTCAAATGTGTCTAGGGACAGTGTTGCCTCACTGAAAAGATCTTGACAGAGATGTAGCATTTTAAAGCGAATCTGTTTGACAGCACACAGTCTCTTTTCACATCTCTCAGCCCATAAGCAGTTGTAGACTAACTACTAATTGGCTGTCTAGAAGGTTTCTAGTTTAAATTCTGTGTGACTACTGAAATACGTACAGAAACCACATCTCAATTACAGTCCTCAGTATGGCAGCTCTAAGTAAGGGAAAGCAGGCAGTCAAGCAAACCAATAAGGTATACTCTCATGACTTTCTAACAGAGTAAAGGACTCAAATTCCCTGGGTGCTTCGTTTCTTTAATACAGAAATTGTAAGTGGAAATTATAGGTTGATGAATGTGACCCTGAGCTGTTTAGCAGTTAATAAGACAAGCATAAACATTGGAGATATACATATATATGTATATATATGTGTGTGTGTATATATATATATTTTGTGTATATATATTTTGAGACAGGGTCTCCCTCTGTCTCCTGGGCTGGAGTGCAGTGGTGAGATCTCCACTCACTGTAACCCCCACCTCCCAGGTTCAAGTGATTCTCATACTTCAGCCTCCCGAGTAGCTGGGACTACAGGCGCGCGCTATCATTCCTGGCTAATTTTTGTATTTTTAGTAGAGACAGGGTTTCGCCATGTTGGCTAGGCTGCTCTCCAACACCCGACCTCAAGGATTCACCCACCTCAGCCTCCCAAAGTGCTGGGATTACAGGCGTGAGCTACTGGGCCCAGCCTAATATTGGATATATTAAAACAAAGTAACACTTTCCCTTGATGTTGTGTTATTTCTTTTAGACTTGCTTTTCTCTTTTCCTCTGTTGTCTTATTTTTGTTTTTGTTTGGTTCAACTGTTTAAGAGGAGGGTGTCTTGTTTGATTAAACCAAATTAAAAATTATTGAAATTGGATTGGGGGAAAATCTGACCATATTATCCAGTTTTTTTTTTATGGCATAAAAATTGATTTGGTAGACTTTCTCTTAGTTCATACAATAAGCGCTTTTATATCATGCCTCTTTCAGGGTGAAATTATTATTCTCTTAACGTTTAATAGCAGGCAAACCTAGATAACCAAATATTTCATCTAGCATCAAATATATATTGAAAGAGAAAGAGGTGAAGGTTTTCAATATTTTCTTGTAAAAAGACTAACATATGCTTTCCCATTTTGCAGGAAGGGAAAGATTTAATTTATATTGCCAGGGAAAAAATAGGACTTAAATTGCTGTTTATGAACCAAAGTTTCAATATATATAAGGAAATAACAGTTTGGGGTCATGCTAAAAATTAGTTTGGGAATTGAAGTTAGGTTTGAATTATTTACTCTTTAGCTATATGGTAACATCATTTGAAGAAGACTTACCTGAAACTTATTCTCATTCATTGAATATTCATAGGCAAGATAGTATTATGAGTCCTAGCTATGCATAGATATTCTATAATGTCTTATTAATATTCCTTTTAGAAATGTCATTTGTTGATTATATTAAACCTTAGCCCATAATTTTTCTCCTGGTCCTCTGATCATCCTTTGTGTCATCAATAAATCTGAAGTTCCTTATCTTCTCATCTCTCAGTGTATAGATTTTCCAGAGGCTGCCACTATACCCCATTTCAAAGGAATAAGCCTTGAAGGTTTCAGGTTCTCTGTCTCTCACTTTACTCTGTAGCATAACACACTAACACAGATCTTGAAAAGTCTATTTTTCACACTTAACTAAGACACCCACCAATCACACTGGCAATGGATATTTGTATAACCTCAATCTTGATCAGGCAAAATTTATTAAGGGTAACTCCATTCCCAAGAGAATTCTTAATTGAGCTTTCATGTAATGCAAATAATGACAATGATAGGTCTGGAAGAGGAAAGATATCCCCCTAAATACTTTATTGATTAAGCTGGCCCCTGGAATCCTTTGTTTGCTTTGATAAGTTACTTTTGCCCTTCAACAAAGTAGAAAGCCCCATGAATCACAAAGCAAAAATGTTTTTAAAAAACCCTTATAATCTGAAAAGAACTTATTGTTAGACTACCAGTGGATGTAATTTTCAAAAGTTGAATTAGATAAGAAAACATGTATATTACTTTGAGAATGAGAGACATCAAATTGTATAGGGAAAAGGAAAGAATAACATCTCTATCTTCACAAGGGTTTTAGACTTGAGGATATCCAACTTGACGACACTGAGCATATTTAGAATTAAGCAAATATTGTTTATCATAAGGAATTCAAACTCAAAAAGTATGACATTACAGATCACCCATAACATTCTGTTGTAGCAATATGCACAGTTTTTCACAGAAAAAAATGTCAATTATATACCATATCAATACAGCAAGCAATTACTTTGATAGAAGAGAGTTTTGACTTCTGTGAAATATGACAATATGAGTTAGTGATCAATTTTCCATAGTGTAGATGTCACAGTTTTTAAATAGCTATTACAATACCTCCAGGAAATCAAAACTTTTTGAAGGAATAGCTCTTTTTTCCCCACAATGTAAATCCTTAAAGATGGGAGCTAGATATTTCTGTATTTATTTTACAAGTAAGGACACTATAATGCAGAGAGCTTAAACTACCCAATAATATCATACATGTTTACATATTCATATATATGTGTGTATACACAGACACATACACATTATATATATATATATATATATATAAAACCTTTAATGCAGGAGATTCTGTATTTAACTCCTTACTTTTAAATTTAAGATGATTATTCTTACATGCTGTATCCATTCTGAAGTAAGATTTTTTATTTTTAGTATCTTCAGAAAAAAATGAATTCTGAAACTCAGATATTCTAAAGTTAATATTTAAATTTGCTGACACATAAAAGGAAGAATTTTTTGACTTTTGATTTTCTCTCTCCCTCTCCCCCTCACTCTCTTTCTTTTTGACTTGGTTGCAGGAATGCTCTTTTAGCGATTTCTTTTAGAATCTTTAAAAATAAATGACTCTGGTCTACTGTTTCAGAAATGCACTCTGTTAGATCTTACCCTTGTGGTGTAGGCTGCCTCGGGATCATCTTCCAGTACCCGGGAAAGTCCAAAGTCAGACACTTTGCACACAAGGTTACTGTTGATTAAGATGTTTCTAGCAGCAAGGTCTCTATGCACATAGCCCATGTCAGAAAGGTACTTCATTCCTGCAGAGATACCTCTCAGCATGCCAACAAGTTGAATCACAGTGAACTGCCCATCGTTTTTCTGTAAAGACAATGTGGAAATATTGGTCTAGCAACACCAATCACTGGGGGAAAATATGAGAGGTCTGTATTCAATCCCCCAAATTGATACTATCAGTCACTAAAATTCATATGCAATTTCTATCTGAAGGAGATTGGAAAATGGTAGGAAGTATATGGTTAACTTGGTGATGTTTATTTTTCCTCTGCTTGGTCAAAGCAGGTAAAGGTTTTGAAAACCCTGGCCAAAAATCTTATGTAGTTGCCTTTTTCTGCATCATAACTCCTTTATTCTCAGTCATCAGAAGGGTTTGTTCACACCCCAACCTAGTATCTGCCTTGGGTCAACAGCGTACTATTTTGAGGTGATTTAAAAGAAGCTAGCTGGATAGACATATTAAGGTAAAGAAGAAATGGACAGAGGAGATAAGGGAGTTTCTGTAACAGCAGATGGGAGACGGGTGACTGAGCAGTGATCAGGTCAATGTTAGCAATTTTTGGAAGTTTGTTGTCTTTGTCAAGGGCACTGAAATTATTTCAGTTACATAAACTCATAAGGCTCAATGGATGGCTATTTTAAAATAAAGGAATGATGTGACTCTAAGAGACTGGAGTACTTAAAGGTATGGTTAGGAAATTTGATAAAATAATTTGGCAGAGTCTGGCGGTAGGAAGAAAAATTTGACTTTTCAGTGGACCATCATCAAATTCATTGCATAGGTCCCTCTTACAATTGTTATCAATGCCACTGTGCGATCACTTTTTCCTACCAATGGTAATGAGCACTATATTAAAATCACAAACTGCCAGCCTATATGTTTAATCAGGCCTGCAAATATGTTACATTATCTAACACAAGCTATTTACTAATAAAGTGGGTTGCCAATATTTAAAATTTAGAGATTTGCACATGAAGAAAATCTTTCCCTGAAACGCTGGTGATCTGATAATATTAGCTAGTGTCAATTACCACATGAACTCTGCTGGTGCAAGTAGTGATGGGTCTTCAGGTAGATTAGGAGCACTTACAGGCTGTAACTTGACACCTTTATTAATGACTTGCCTGGGCTATTTACACGTTTTCTCGCTCTGCCTGATAAACTGTGAGAAAATCGAACACTTGTAAGACCTTATTTTTTCCTTTTCTCCCTGTTTACATTTCGTTTAAAAAAATTTTCTTTTCTTCTCTTATTCCCTTTTACTTCTCGGCATTTTTTTTTTTCAAATTAAGACACACTTAAATAAAACTTTAGGGGCATATAATTTGGATATGTGTGAGTTTTCCGAAACAAACCTATGTTCATTTTGGAGTGTAATTATTGTGGCTCCATATATTTCTATTCTATTAGAAACTTAAGCTTTAAAGTGGCCCAAATTCAACTTCAACATCACAGCCAATATATAAATAACACCTTGAATAACTAAATTATTCCCAAATCCTACCTTTAAAAATGTATCTAAAGAGCCATTCTCCATATACTCTGTCACTATCATCACTGGTTTACCTGAAAAGAAAACAGAATGATATAACCTGCTGCTCTTCGATTTTGCATTCTTATCCGGCAAAAGCTTACCCAGAAGTTTTTATTAGTGTCCGAATTGTGTGTGTGTGTGTGTGTGTGTGTGTGTGTATATATATATATATTTAAGATATTTAAATAAAAATATAAAAAAATAAAATTTATTAAATAAAATAAATTTATTAAATAAAAATATTTAAATATTTAAAAATATTTTAAACATATTTAATATTTTAAAAACATTTTTAAAAATATTTAAAAACTATTTAAATATTTAAATATTTAAAAATGTCCTCTTTAAGAAAGAAGCTAATTCCTGATATGATGATATCTTAGTGTTATGGGTGAGTGAGTCAGTGAGAAAAATGTATCACAAGCTTAATAACAGATTGATATTTAAGATTCACACACACACACACACACACACCCTTGCCAATATCATCACTAATTTATGTAGGAAATGTGTTTAATAATAATTCTATGAGCTTTAGGATAAATTTTATTTTAATAGCAGTAATGATATAATGTATCCAATACTATTCAGCGAAACACTTGGAACATATTCATCTTTCTAGTTCTCACAATTCTAAATAAAAACTCCATCCTATTTAACTGCCCTGTTTGTGATCCTTTGAATGTGTATTGCATTTTCCTACCTTTACCTCTATGTTTTTGTAACTCCTTTCCTTATGGCTACCTGCCCTTCCTCTCTCTGCTACACACTTAAAATCTCAACCCCACTTTTCTTTTCATTTTTTAAAGCCCTGTTCTAATTGTTATGTGAAAGATTTCCTTAGCAATCATTAATTATGATGAAAAGGGTTCTCCTCCTTTCATATCTGACATTGACATGTAGCCTAGAGGTTAGCTGGACAGACTCTAGAGCCATACTTCTTGGATTTTCATCCCAGAGCAATCACTCATTATTATGGATCCTGGGCAAGTCAGTTCTTATCTCTGTGCCTCAGTTTTCTCATATGTAAAATGAGGATAGCAATGGCGCCTACCTCATAGGGTTGTTGTGAGTATCCACTAAGTCACATGGTTATCCAAGGCACTTAAAATAGTTCCTATTACTCAGAATTTGCTATGCAAGGATTTCACATTTTAAAAATACATTTGATCAACTTTGTGTGTTAGCTTCCTTGCTAGATGTAAGCTGACCAAGAGAATAGATCATCTCATTCCATATAAAATTGTGACATTTCATACCTAGTATGTCTGTAATACAAGATGAAAATTGCAAGATAAAAAATTATTGCTATATGAGAAAATATCTAGAAAACAGTTGCTAGTTTTATCATTCCACATTTTCACTATATTTTAAGACACACCCCTTTGCTCTTTAATAGAAACACACGACATAGAACTTGTTTTAATTTAAAGTATTTTGAGTTAAGAAAAAGGAGACCTATGACAATAAAATTACCATATATGTCCATTAATTAACTTTTTAATTTATGAAGAGAAACAAATACTATACAATTGTGAAATGCATTATAATTAATTTAATGGCATTCTTCAGAAGAGGTCTGTATTTCACTGGATAATTGATTGACTCAGGTCATAGAATGACAGGTTGCATATTTACACATATCATATTATCCAGAAGTACAACTATAGATATAGAACATATGATTATTACATATGAAAAAGAAATAACTGGGAAGAAAAAAGAATTTTTTATTCCCAGATCACTTAAAACTCACTGTTTATAATAATAATATAGGACAAGTGAGTCTAATTCTCACTTAATTATCTTCTTATAAAATACTCGAGACAATATTTCTTTAAATGGAATGTGATAAGTGTATTGCAAAGGCAGCCACATTTCCTCATCCTCTAAAGTTTATAAAAGTTGTAAAAATGTTTGCCTAAAATACTTTATTTGACACAGGTTTGTAGATGCCCATGTTAGGTGAGAGATCACATATGCAGAGAATGTGCATTTTGGATGTAATTTAATCTGCACCTTGAAGAGTGAAGGGGTCACGGGTGTAATAAAAGGTGGCCAGAGTTCCAGGAAGAGAGGTGGCACATGTCTATGCATATTGTCAAGAAAGGGCCCATCAAGTTCAAATACGGTCAGAGCTCTGAATTTTTTCTCTTCTTAAATCATAAAGTTACAGGAGATGGGGTGAGAAATACTGACCTTAAAACTAGATAGAAGTGAAATTTCTTAGTGGAAAAATAATTATTTAGGTTGTATTTGTAAATGGCTCGAGAACAGATCAGGAAAAAATTGATAATGAATTTTTATCATTAGTATAATTTTAATCTACATTCATGAATAAAAAATGCTTGCAACTTAAACTTTATTTTAACTATATTGTCAGACTCTTTTTAAAGGACCTCAGGCAAACTCTAAAATAGACACAATTCTGCTTTGGGATCTTTTCGTCCCATTCTCACATCTCAGAGCCCATTTCAGCCTTTTATATTCATCTGAAGTCCTTTTCTTTCAAGAATACAAAACTAATACACCTCTCCCAGGAGTGATAGTCCCACTCTTTGGGCACGGGTATGTATATGTCAGAATTCATATCAGCGATAATGCTGAGGTATCCTGGATCACCCTATGATATTAGGCATTATCCCATCATTTGCCCAGTTTCAGGAATTTGAAAGTACTCAGCGAAGAAACTGTTACTCATATAAAGGGGACACATGGGCAACTCTGGCACTGGATTTTGCCCACAATATAGAAAGATTTCAATCAATTTACAAGGAATAGAGCCAAAAGGGTATGTACCTGACGAAGATCAGCCCTAATCTAACTAAAAGGAGGCCTAGATTTTCTGGAATCAGCCCACAATTCCAGAAATCCTTCCTGTGTGGCTCTTTTGCTTGGATTCTGCCTGATCTCTCCCCTCATTTACAGAACTCTATTGAGAGGGTTGTCACATTATAATAAATTGAAAGAACTGAATTCCAGCAGACATCTAGAGCATATAGTCTCAGCTGTTCCTGCTTGGCACCTCTCAGCTCATATCACATGAACAGACGCTGTGCTGCACTAATCTATGTTATCATTATCTACTTTACCCTATGTCCTGTATGTTTTCAGGGCTTTTCCTGCATTTCTACTTATAGCACTTCCAGTGTCTTTCTTCTTTCTTTCGTAGAATTTCTTCTTTCTGCCTATCTTTTTATATTTTAGGCTCTCTTTTTAGAGTTATGGGTCACTGGTAAATATGACCACTGCTCACCCAAGGGCTAGTGAGTAGGATTTGGATGGAATTCTCATATAAAATTATCTCTTTCTTTGAAAATCTGTATCTTAAATTCAACCCAAATTCATTGAGCTTAGAAGACAGAATTTATACCCTAAGAGAATGCACTGATCAGACTACTTATTAACACTGAATAGTATACATTTGGGGGAAAAAAAGGGAGATGGGCACCTGGTATTCATCCTGTAAGATTTTTCAGCTAGTGTCACCTAATTTTAAAAGCCAGATTAATTATTTATGACAGTGTAGGTTGTGATGTGAAAAACAAAAACATTATTTGAGAAAGATGATAAGGACCTAAAACACCTCTTATATTTCACATGATGGGGGAAAAGCAATTAAAATGAATGTTTGCAAACAAGTATGATCTTCTTTTGTTGACAAGAATAAGACACTTCAGGACCCATTTGATTATTTTTCATGCTTGAGTCATTTTAATGCTAATTACATTTAGTTTGGCTTATGTTTTGTCTCAGTTCCTGCTAGCCTGCAAAAATGACATAGCAATAATTAACATGGCTTACTCTAACCCTTGTAAATTCAATAAAACTGTATAAATCATTTTCCATTATCCAGCTTGAAGTACAGACAAAGAGTAGATCTGCCAATAATTTTGAAAGCATGTTATCAAAAATCCATATAAAAAGAACTCATAAAGCATGTCAAAACATGATTTTAATCACAGGGGAGAGTTTTTATATTACTTTATATTATTTACTGAAGGCCCAGCCCAGGGACAGTACATGAAGTAACAGAAATACATTATTTGAGAAATTTACCTTTATTATTGATAACCATAAAAGAGCTCAAATTTATTGAGCATCTACTCTTTATAAGGCAGTTATGAATTTATATTAAAATTCTATAACTGTGATATTATAATAGACTTTTTCAGAGAAGGCAAGTAAGGCTCAGAAAGGTTCAATATATTACTTGGGTTGTCTAGAGCAAGTTATATAAGGAGTAAAGTTGAGAATCAAATTTATATCTACCTGAATATTAAGGCTGTTTTCCTTTCTCCCATACTGGGATGCCTACAAATTGAAAATATTTACTTTGATTTCATTTTAAAAACTCACAAATATTCATTTTTTGTGTGTTAATACAAACTTGGGAATCACAAATATGTCGTAACTAATTCTTCAACCATTGATGGCAGATCTAGTTCAGGAATTCACCTTTTCTCAATAAATATTCTATTTTTATATGTGCTCATTACCCACATATGAGCCAAGCAGTGTATTGTGAACAATCTTGGATTACATTCATAAGAGGTACTTAAAGTAGTTAAACCCACAGAAGCAGAAAGTAGAAAGGTAGTTTCCAGGAGCTGTGGGAACAGGGAAGTGGAGGGTTGCTGTTCAATGTGTACAAAGTTACAGTATGCGAGATGAAAAAGTACTGAAGATCTGCTGTACAACAGTGTGTGTAGGGGTAATACTGTATTGTGCACTTGAAAAAAAAATTAAAGGTGTATAGCTCAAGGTGTGTGTGTATGTTTTTCCTACAATTACAAAAAACGAGGTTTTTTTTACTTATTATGTGACTTTTTGGTGCTAATGTCCATCACAAATCTCCAAAAGAGAAGAGAATATGCCCTTCCTGGTAATACAATCCTTTGCCATAAGACATCTCAAAGTTAGGTGAAACAAATTTGGGGAATGTTGATCTAGTCCTTGTTTCTCAGAGTATGATATCTGACAAGCAGCATAGACACGGCCTGGGGAGTTATTAGAAACGTAAAATACCATTCCCCAATCAGATCTATTGAAACAGATTCTGCAATTTAGCAATATCCCCAGAGGCACATTAAATTTTGTGAAACACTAAACTAGGTCACATCACAAGAGTTGCTGCTAAATATAGGCTTATTATTTTATTTGCATTCATATCATCTGCCTTTCCGAAACCATTAGCTCATCAATAAACACATGATACCACTTAGGGCTATCAGTGAACATTTCATTTAGAAACCTCATAATTCACTGGAAAATTATTGTCACTGGATTTCTCTTAGAAATATATTTTAAGACATGTAAATGATTAAAAGTAAGCCTCTGCTTATAGATCTATAGTATGATTTCATTATGCCATCTTAATTGCATTGTTTTCTGTTTAGTATCCTTATGTTTGCAGCTGTTTCAAATGTCTTTTATTCTTACCCCAAAAGAAACTTAGGATAACACAAATGTGGTGAATCAATTATTAACGGATAACGGTCAACCAGAAAATAGGATCTTGTAATTGTAGTAGGAATAGGTAATGCTTATTAAAAGGGGAAAAAATAAAACAACAAAAATAAAAACAAACAATAAGACAGAACTTAGAAATGTACTCAGATATTTTAATTGTATTATGGTTCTTATTTGCTGGTTAACATGTTGGGACAAGTCTTTTGTAAAATTATATAATTTCAGATTGGGCAAATAAGATAAAATCAAAAGCTTGTATACCTCACCTGAGACAGGGGCATGGAAATGCAAAATGTCTCTATGGGTAGAAATTCCCAGCTTTCTGAAATATCCTCTTTATTTCAGATTGTTTACATTGATATAAACCTTTTCAATAGATGTTCGTTTCTCAAATTAAACGAATTGTTCTTACATTAGTGAAAGTGGTTAATACAGTAATTATGAAGTCAGAAATTATAGACTTTTCAGAAGAGATGGAGAATCTAAAAATGATCAGATCTGACAACTTGGTTGTATTAATAATGAAAATAACTTGAAAACACAGTTTCATTTACTAACAGTCAATCTGCAAGTCAGCAAATCTCTTTCTATAAACCTATATTTTTTCAGATGATTGAGATTTAGAGTCTTTCAGAGACAGCACTTGTAAATCTCTCATTTTTAGTATATGTGTATTTATTAAACACCTGTATCTGCCTTAACAGAAAAACAAGAACCAAATTAATGAGCTTGGTTCTGTTTCCACTCCACTTTTAAAGTTGTTCATGTATATCATTGTTTATAACTGGTTCATATAATTTTATTTCTTCTTGTGAAGTGTAAGACATAAAATTAAAGTTTACTCATACTTCAAACATTTTTCTTTTTACTTCTTGGGACTAAAGCTAAATCCAACTTTATGCACAACATCTGTAATTGTATGCTAATAGGTATCTCAAATTTAACATGTCCACAACTGAACTACTGATTACCAAGCTTAATCTTGTTCCTCACAAACTCTTCCCCATAAATTGCAACTCCTTTTTTTGAGGTACTCAGGACAAATAATTTATAGTTATCATTGACTCCTCACTTTTTCTCATACTTCACATCCATTTCACAAGAAGGTTTACTGTGATTGCCTTCAAAATATCTACAAAATCCAACCACTACCCTCCACCATGCTAGGTCATTATACTGACCTAATCCATAATGATCTGTGAACAATGTCAATTAGCTTCCAGTGCCTCCCTGCTTCAACACTGGGTCCTACCACCTCTTCTTAACCCAGCAGCTTTTCTGGTCCTGTTAATGTATAAATCAAATTCTATCCCATGTTAGCGCTACATCTTCAAAGTTCAGATTAAGAGATGGTCTTTGCAGTCACCAAAGAGTTTTTACATGTCTATTCTCCTATTATATCATTAATCTAAATTCTTACCAAAGACTCCTCTCAATCATTCCATTGCAGCGACAATGGCCTTCTTGCTGTTTCTTGAACCTTCCAGGCAAGTTCCCTTAGAGCATTGCTAGTCCCTCTTCCTGTAACAGTCTGCCTCCAAACGTCTGTAAGGCCCAAAACTTTAATTTGTTCAAGCCTTATCTAAGTAAAATAGAAAACACCCACTCTCAACAGAAGCAACCCCTAATCTCCTTTCCCAGCTTGATTTTCTCCATTTAACATTATTATCTTAAGTTATTTGTTCATTTAATTTCTGTCTCCATCACCCAAAGGTAAACCCTATAAAGGCAGAAACTCAGTCAGTTTAATCTCTGCTATAGCCCCACTGATTAGTAAGAATAGGCATATATTAGGTGATCAACTAGTATTTTTTGAATAAATGAATGATTCTTGTCAAGCATGTACAGAATGATGAAATATGAGGTTGGTTATATTCACTGTTTAAGAGTTTGGATTTTGGAGTCAGATAGGGCTGTTTTAAAATCTGACATTATTCCCATGCTAGTTTTATGATATTGGATAAGGTATTTAACTTTTTTAATGTTAATTTTTCCCCTCTGTAAAAGGAAAACAAATACTAATATCTATAGCATAGCTTATTGTGCAGATTAAAAGAGATAACATATAAAGAAAACTAAGTAAATTCTTAATGCAATGTTAATAATTAATAGTGGTGTACACAAGATCTGATTTTCAGACTATTTCTTTCCTATTAATTTTAGTATTTTTCTTAAAAGGCCATGGTTTTATATAATTAAGTTTTAAAATTTAAAACATAAACTATATCATTCTAACTAGCTTAAGATCTTTACATAGCCACAATTTATTCATTCACTATTTTAATTTCTTTCTTTTTTTTATTACCTGATGTGTCTGGCCCTTTGCTAGACACAAAGGGGGTGATAAACCTAGGCTAGTTTCAACGAGGTCATTGCATAAGAAGTATGATAAAACATGTGCAGATTTAATTATGAAATAACATATAGCATGACAGAGTATACAGAAATGCCCCTGGTGTTTAGATAATTACTTCTGCCTGAGAATTCATTCATTCAACACATATATAAAGTGTTACACCTGTTGGGCTTGGATCTAGGAACACACAAGTGAGCAGAACAAAAACCTTTGCCCTTTGAAGTTCATATTTTGAAACTTGTACTCCAATGTAGAACTGGGAAGTTTTCCTTTACTCAGCTATTCAACATAATTGAAGGCCTACTTTATGCCAGGCAGGCACTCAAGATTGAAGGAGAAATGAAGATAAATTGCACTGATCTCACAGAGGTCACATTTGAATTAAACCTGGAGGTCGAGTAGAGAGAAGAGAGGATATTTTAGGCCTGAGTGAAGTATCTCAAGGGGGCAGGGCAAGAATAAGGTAGAGTTTTCCAGAAAGAAAATAGTGAAATGTGGAAATGTGTATCAGGTTAAGTACGAAAGTCTATGCATTTTGGTTGATTTGTTTGCTCGACTGCTGATGAAGCGTGACAGGAAAGCAGTGATTTAAGCGCAATGTGTATGGAGTAGACTAAAGTGGAAAGTGACAAAATGGGAAGAGTAGTGGAAGACTGTTAGAATAATGTTAGTTAATATATAATCAGACCCTGTATGAAGAAAATGATCTTACTAGACAGACTAAGGAAATGTATTTGAAAGATAATTATAAATTTACACAGTAAGGCAAAACTGTCTAGCAGTTTAGGTAATCAATGTAATTGGATGTTCTATCTCTGCAGATACAGAAATAAAGAGAAAGACAGAGATTCCTCTAATGTTTCTGTAATGTTTTGTTTAAATTTATTAATTTTGCAGAACTAGGCTTATTCATACATGATTCTAAATTAAGAAATAAAATTATGACTAATCCTAAGACTCAAAGATCTTCCTTTAGTCAGTTTGGATAATAATTTTCCACTGACGATAGATGAAATCTTCAGGAACTAAGGATGCTGCAGTGAAAAAATTATAGTTTTTTTTTTCCTTTTTATCTTTTTCCCAAATCTCATTAAATAGTAAAAGCTGGCACTATGTCTATTACACTAAAGTGCATTGCATTTCAAATGAGTCAATTAAGCCAAGACCTGTGGGCTTTTTTTTAATGTCATTTGTCATGAAAGCTCTTTAGAATATATGTATCTATTTATGATGGTTCCTGTTTCACAATAAATCACAGAAGGAATTTGAATGGGGGCTCAAGCTTCTGGCATGTGATAGTGGAAAGATGAAGGCTCATGATGACACCACCCATAGGAGGGCTACTTCAGACTCCCTACCTCAGCTTCAATAAGAAAAACCACAAGGTTTAGTTGCACTTATGTCTCATTATCTGTGTGCTGCAGGTTGAGAATAATTGCTGAATAAATTAGCATCAGATCAGAGAGCATGAAATTAAGGACACAAATAAAGTGAGTTGCAACATGGTAAATTAAAAACAAGTTGGAGACTTCCTAACTTGAACATCAAGAGCTAAATTTATAAAGGGGAAATATCATTTCAATTCATATATAATAAAAAGTAAAAGCAAATAAATATTGTTAGTATTTACAGTTTGCTTTACATATATGTGTAGCCTCATGGTGAGCAGCATCATCCAGCAGAATATTTGATTAAGAGATTAGAAATTTAAAACTGCCTTTCTAACCACAGTAACATTTTTTTAGATAGAATTCACAGAATCTAGATATGATCACTTGTTAATATTGACACTAGCTTCTAAAAAAATGCATATACAGTATATGATAAATTTGTTTGTATTATTACAAGAAGTTGTCTTAAGTTATCTCAGTCAGGACCTGTTCAAATAAACAAGTTTTGTAATAAAGGTCTGTAAAATACAGTATGTTTACATAAATATTTAGGATATGATCTTTGTCTTCAAGGAACATACATTTTTTAGCTAAAGAGCTGAAAAATATAAGCAAAAGAGACAAAATTAAGTAAGATTTAAATAAGACTTTTGAACCAAATGAAGAAACGTTATAGACTTGCAAAAATTATCATGTAGGCACAGTGTTCAAAAGAAGAAATTACTTCAGGGCAAAGTGGAAGGGATTGTTTCACAGAGTTGGTAGACTTTGAATAAGGTTTCAATGAACCTGAAAAAGTAATGAACATGAGGGTGTACAATTCAGAGAAAGAGGCAATGAAGGCAAAATCTGAGGTACTTTAAAAGGGACTAAGCACAGGATGGATATGGAGGGTCTCAGAGCATAGGAAGAAAGGTGAGTGGAGAAGTAGTAACTATGTACTAAATAAGTACTTACTTTGTGCCTTGCCCATTCTAAACTTCATCTATATTAATTAGTGTCATCTTCACAATAATGCTATAAGGTATTCTCACCCCATAGCATTAATGTGGAAACTAAGGTTCTAAATGTTTATGATGTGCAAAACCACCTAATTGTTTATATTCAAATTAAAATTCAAATTGCATCACTAGATGCATAGTCCATGTTCTTGACCATTATGTAACGTGGTCTTCCATGATAATAACAGTAATCTGGCATTGTTCTAAATATTACATCTTAACTCATGAAGGGTAGATTGGCTGCCTATGGAGTTTGCATTTACCCTGGGGTCACGGGATGTCATAGTGAGAGTTTATTTTCAGAAAGTTAAATTTGGTAACCATGTGAATAAGGCGATGGAGACAGAAAGTATCCAATATTTGCTTACTATTATACTGATACCATCATTAAGAACTATGTTTTATATTAGCTAATACCATGTCTGCATAGCAAATAATTTTACTGGATCTCTGTTGCTATGATTCTTGCCTCCACGGTATCTATCGCCGTTTGCTATCACAGATGTTCTTTCAAGGTCCTTCCCCTCAGATAGAATATAGCCACATTCAAATTCTGATTTTATTTTATTGCATCTGTGACCATATTTTTATATTATATTGTTATTTCACATATTTCCACACATCCATTAAAGAATATCCTCATTATAAAATATTTTTGTTTTATTCCATTAAAAAAATATGCTGTTTCCTCTGCCTGCCTCTCTCTTGAGCCTGCCTCCTGCCTTTCTTTAGCAATTTACACTTTTCTAATAAGACCTCAGGATTGCCTTCTTGCTCCAGAAATGCCCTGTCTGGGTTGCCATCAAGTAAAGAATAATGTGTGGGTATACACTCAACTGGAGGAAGAAACACATCTAAGATTTGAAGAAATCCACATATGTAGTTTATTTTATTCTTTTCCTACTTTCCTCTCTGAGCATGCTTCCTGGAGATGCATATCTCTTTAAGATATGGATTTTGGTAATTTATGTATATGGTGTAAGGAATAAAGGAAGGAATCAGAACACATAGGAACGGTAAAGAAATAATGAATACAAAGAAAATGAAGGCCTCAGTTATGTGCCACAAAAATACATTATTCGTTGACTAAAAATGATTTAAAATCCTTGTATTGTAAGGCTCAACATACTAACACATTTACAAAACATTAACACAAATTAAAAAAGATGTAAAATTCTAGATATTTTTGGGAAAGAAAACTAGATTTGCTTTCACAACAACAAAAATTCGTTAAAAGGAAATTTTCCTGTCTTCTGTGGTTGTTGCTTTCCCTAGAACTATTAACATATCTTTAAAAAATGAATAAACAAAATGAACCTGGCTGTAAAGAACTGCTTAAAAGGTGACACTGCTATGGTTATAGCAATCTTGTTGAATGTTAAACTTCAATGCCTCAATCAAAACTTTGAAGTTAATATTTCATTAGGATAACAAGTAAAAGAGCCAATAGTTAAAAAAAATTGATATATTTACTGCTTCTTTTATCTGGATACAGTTTTGTCTGACATTGAATTCATAGTAAATGGGTTAAAATATATATTTTAAAAGATAGATGAAAATTCAAGCTCATTGAAGATTAGCTTTAACAAAAATCTACTAAAATACAGGATAAACATTAATATTAGAGAAATTAATATATTACAATCTTGGTTTCTCTTTACCCTAAATTAATAATAATCTAGACAGATATTGAGGATATGCACACACATGTATAATTTGCCATCATACTTACTTTTGGTCACCACACCTTCTAAATGGATGATGTTAGGATGATCAAACTGTCCCATGATACTTGCTTCACCTAGGAAATCTCTGCGTTGCTTTTCAGTATAGCCTACTTTAAGGGTTTTGATAGCCACAGGTAATTCTCTTTTTCCTGGTAGTTTCAAACGTCCACTACAAACTTCACCAAATTCACCTTGTGATAAAGATGAAAAAAACGCAAAAACTCATTTGAAATTCTTAGTCTATTAATACTTGAATGCCCTCTTAGACTACTAAGACTTAGATGAAAAAACAAACGAACAAACAAAAAACAGTCAGAAAAGGGTAGTCTACACTACATTATTGATAGGAATGAAAATAAATAGTACATTGGAACAAACCATAACAGATGATCATAAAACACTTTAGGGGCTATTAGCTTCCTCCATCTCACTTACAAAAACCTTTAAAAAAAGAATGAAATTAAAAGCAACTAACTAAAAATCACTTTTTCTTCTTTTTCTGTCTACTGTAGTAGTAATAAGAGAAAAGTTAACCAGGTTATAGCTAGAAAAAAAGGAAACAATTCTAAGGCAGATATGAACTGAACTACATAAATACTTTTGGGTATTACAAATTCACTATATATATATATATATAGTGAAACATTATCTATTTAAAATATATTTTTTGCTGTTTTTTAATTTTATAAACCAGATATTTGCTGGTTTAAGCTTGAGTTACACAGAAGGTTGTATTAAACTGTGATCAGTTACATATCACTTTGAATGCAAGCCAATTACAGAAGATTAAAAACATTCTCTGTTACATCAGGACATTGATATATTACATTCTAGAATGCAAACAAAAGTTAAAAGTGAAAGTCAAACATATTGTCGTACCTGCTCCAATAACTCTCTCAATGGTGATACATGATGCTTCTATCTCCTTGGCAAATTCGTGGACAGCTTGATTGGGATCCTCATAGGTATGTGGATCAATATAAGTTCTTACTCCTGGCAGTTTAACTGTAAATATAAATTGACATTAAAATAGAAGTAGTTGTGATGGATGAGCAAAATTATGAACTTTATTAACATGCAAGTATGGCTTAAATCTCTAATTCCCAGAAGTATTCAAACTGCAAGGACCAGCCCTCTCCTGAGTTACAGTTGTTTGTACAACCATATCAGTTTTATAATTTTAGAAATCTGTTTGCAGGCACAAGAAATGCACATGTGATGACATATCTGAGAAAATACACCTCTCAATGATAATACTTAGAAAGTCTCTGAGGCAAATTAAGACAATGTTATTCACTGAACTGGACAATGCAATATTAGTGCTTAATTTGCTGGTTTATTATTCTATATTTCATATGGATGATATTCGATATAATCACGTTATCAATTTTAGTTTTATACAAAATGATTTCAAGTAACTTTTCTGGTGGTACGGTGCAAAAAGGCTGATATATAAGTCAAAAGAAAGTATTCTGCTTCTCACTGTACTTCTGTCACTGCATGACATTAGACAAGACTTATGCTGTATGAGTTTCAGTTTTATCACCTTTAACGGCTACTAACATCGCTTCATCGAGTTTTTTGGGAATAAATAATATTAAATAAGATAGGATTAGGAAATGAACTCAACGCTTTGCAGCATGAGTTATGGCTTTAATGATTTTGACATTTAAGATGGCAGAATGAAAAAAAACAAATATATTTGTCACTCACTTGGCAAATCAATTCACATTGCACCATTTAAGGAAAAATAATAAAATATCAAAATTCAACTCATTGAGGCTAGTTGTTAAAACTCTTTATTAAAATGTGATTTTCTGCCTTATTTTTTAAAGCATGGTCTTTTTAAGTCGTTTGAACCAAGATTGCTGCCGCAGGACCTGTTGCAGTAAGTTCCCACTAAAAGCTGGAAGAAAAAAAACCTGAGAAATTTTATTTAACCTGTGATGCTACTTAATGATAGATTTCTACTCATTGTGTTGCTAGGAATTAGAATATGCCAGGAAATTTTATTTGAAATATAATAGCTCTTTATATTAAGCAAAAAGTTTTTATTTTGATTAGAACGAAAGTATTATTTAAATAATTGAATAAAGCATTCAGCTATTGCCTAAAGCCTTCCAGAAATACCCACGCCCGTATTCTTTACAGGAATGTAACAAATAGAACACTTATTTTTTTAAAAAACAATATTTTGGTCAGTTATTATAAATCTTCTAGCCTGAAAAACTTCAATAACAATAAAGTGTCCCCTATTTTATTCTGTTTTTATTTTTTACAATTTGCTTACTGTGCCCATTATGAAAATGCATCTTTTCCTCTTCTGGATCTTGTTTTGCTTTGCTGTAGCCACACCGCCTGGAACAAAGTAAGCTAGAATTAGCCACATCTGAAAGTGGTGAATCAGTCACATCAAGCCCAGAAGCATGAAGCACAACTGAAATTATTGCAACCCTAAACTGATTTTCATACTAGTAGTTTGGAATGATGCCAATACTAATAGTTTGGATGAGACCCATGTCCCTAGCCAGTGTTCCTCACTCAGCAAATAATCTTGCCTAGATTTCACTGAGAAGCCTGAAGCCATCCAAACCTGTTTTTAAACTTCCCTTCACCAAATACTGTATACCAGACATCGTTGTTCTCTTTTCCTATTTTACTTTATTTTATTTTTATTTTTTGGCAGTTCAAAGGCCACTGCCTCTTTCCGAATGAACTGCCCAAAAATGTGCCTCTGATCTGATAGTTTCTTGCCTTCATCATCCTGCACAATAGATTTTTGAGTTTTGTGTTTCTCTCTACTGTTTTGGAATCCTCAGTTGCTCCCCTGGCTGTTTCCCACTCACATCCACCCAGAAAACTATGAGATTCACCACAACTCGCAAAGCCTCTCAGCTTCACTTTTCAAGCCTTTATCTCTCTTCGTTTTCTCGATTATCCACAAATTTGCAAGTCCTTTGCAAATTTCTCTTATTACGAGGAAAAAAAATCTGTCCTCCTAAGATTACACAAATGACATCTTAACCTCTAAATACAATCTTAGTTTTTCATTGTTCTTGATGGATTGAAATCCCTAACTACTTTTCTGATGCTTTTTGCTCTTCTCTACATTGATGTATGGACATTTTCATAGGTCCTCCACGTGAACCTCTCTGGTTCTCTCCTCTCAATCCATCTATTTCTATCGGTTTAATTAATACCTCTATCTCACTGGTTTAATTTCTTTTGAGAGTTATGTCCTTATTCCTGGTAGATCTATTTTATAGGGGTATTCCACCAACATTCAAATTCAATGGACCTGAAAATGAAATCAGTATATTTTTCTTTACTTCTTTCAACCATAGTCTGCCTTCTTTTCCTGTTAATAACTCCAGTATGGCCTTCGTCCCTTAAACACAAAGACTTACTTGTGTCCTTCACAACAAATTAGTGCCAAATCCCAGGAACTACGACCCATCTCTTTCTTTTCATTAACTCTAACATTTCCTCAATTAAGTCCTTAACATTTTTCCTCCACATTACTGTAAGTGCCTTCAAAATGATGCTCCTCCACTCTGTAACTCCTTTCGTAAACTACACTAGACATGACTATAGCCAAATTACAGTATATAAGATGCTTTTCTATTGCATTAGCTATCTACTGCAAAATATTTAATGAAATAATAAGATAAAGATTCCTAAATGTAGCCCTAACACACATTTCCTGCATCAACTCCAACTGTTCATCTTCACATGTACTAAATTTTCTCCTGAAATCTCCAGGATATTTCACCACGCTTCCATACGTTTGCACATATTGGTTCCTTCACTGAGGATTTTCTTCCTAACAATTTCCAACTGTCAAAGTTCAGTTCCATTTTTTCCTTCTTCACGTTTTTCCCAATACTTAAACTTAAGGTAGCATTTTCCCTTTGGAGCACAGTAGCTTTCTGCATCCCCTCATGTGATTTCCAGTCTACGCTGCAGCATAGTCATTGGAGTACGTTTGTTGGCTTCCTCACTACTTTTTAGCTTCTTGAATGGCAACAAATTTTATTCATCTATAAATTCTTGCAGTGACCTGGCACCTGACTCAGAGTTGGCACTAAAAATATTCGTCACATTGATGAATGAATAAATGAATGAGAGAATGATGTTTTGATTATGTCTACACAATGACAGGTGTTTGGAGAGGGAATGTGCTGAATGAATAGTGAACTGATGATTAAGCGTACAACATTAAACAACTGGCTAAAATGAAAATATTTAAATTATTTTTAGTGAAACTCTAAAGAAGTGATTTTACTATTCATAAGCTCCCAGCACAAAATTCAGTTTACTAAAAACAAAATTTCCATTGATTTATGCATTAAGAAAAGACAGCCAAATGACAGACTGATAAAATATTTTCATTACAAAATTGGTTGAGAACTACTGTGTGACGTAAATGAAGTGTCTATTACACATGTACTAACAGAGATTATTCTTTGATTACATATTCTAGGATATATTTAAATATATGTATATTTTGATATTAAGGGAATATATTTTATTGTCATTTTACAATGTGTAACTACATATATATTACAAAAATGGCCAACCCAATCCATCTTTTGTCATTTTTGGAAAAAATACAGTTATCTGGCCGGGCGTGGTGGCTCACGCTTGTAATCCCAGCACTTTGGGAGGCTGAGGTGGACAGATCCACGAGGTCAGGAGTTTGAGACCAGCCTGGCCAACACAGTGAAACCCAGTATCTACTAAAAATACAAAAATTAGCTAGGCGTGGTGGCAGGCACCTGTAATCCCAGCTGCTTGGGAGGCTGAGGCGGAAGAATCACTTGAACCCAGGAGCCAGAAGTTGCAGTGAGCCACAATCTTGCCACTGCACTCCAGCCTGGGCCACAGAGCTAGACTCCATCTCAACAACAACAACAACAACAAACTACAGTTATCTTTATCATATTAAGAAACTGGCAATGTATTAGTAACGTAACACTAGTAAATTTTCAGGAAACTTGAAGTAATATTCCTAACACATATGTTCTTGGGCGAGGAAAAATACACAACAGGGATCTCATGGCTTCAAATTTTATTCATAACACTTAGATACATTTGTCATTCCAGGGTCTTTAAGACATCTTAAATCACCTCACCAAAATGAAAAGGAGGGAAGAAACAAATACATTAAACCATAGTGAAATTATATTTTGTCTATTCAAGCTAAGTTTTAAGTTATTTTAATACATTGCTCATAATTTTGCTAGATATGAAATTATTCTTTTAGCCTTTAATATATGTGCCTCTAGAGAGAACAGTTGTTAATGTTTCTTTTTAATAATATTCTAAATACAATTGTGTAAAATTATCCAGAGATTTATGTTATTTAAATAATGCTGACAAAAACAACTTTGTTAGACGAATTCTACAGAGACCTGAAAGCTATACATGCTCTTACAATTTACATTAGAAAACAAACATCTATTCATCCACCTTCAACTCTCCCACCGTCAAAAAAACAAATAATACACTTTCAAAATTGTATCTTCAAATAGGCTTTATCATTAAATAAACCTCATGGATATTTAAATTGCATGAAATTTCCTGGTATGAAAATGAAAATAAAACTTTGGATCTCATAAGAAAATGACTTGGGAATACCTTGGTGAGGAGCAGCTAACATTGCATTACCTAGGGTGAGAGTCAGGAGGGCAACTGAAAGGAGTTATTTTTGACTATGGGCATCTCTGGAGCTCCATAACATATACAGCTGCATATCACATTAACATATAGAATTCAGTTCTGGAACCCCCCGAAGCATCATTAAAACAAGCCTCAACAAGAAACAGCAAGTAAAAGCGCAGCTAGCAGAGACTGGTACTCAGGCAGCGTTCAGTCTCACTGAAAAAGCATTTCAGGAAGGCTGTTCATTCAATATCATGTTCTGCACCTGCTCCAGATGAATAATTTTAACCAATCAGAAAAACAGTCAATAAATATGTCATTCTGTATGTAAATTGTTCCTCCCACTTTCTGGAAATGATGTCTTTTTTTCTGAATGGAAAAGAAACTATTTTTTTAATTTTGTTTCATATCACAATTTTAATGAACTTTGAAATTATTATACTAAAAACATCTGTAGTGTCTGTATTTAGAGGAATCACATCCTCTAATCATTTATACTTATGTCCTTTTAGAAAACAATATGCTTTTGCTCTTTAGCAATAGAGATGGGCAGGAGAAATTATTCATAGGCATAACTCATATTCATTAATATTTATTTAGAAGTTCTAGAGAGAGATGCTAGATATATAAATATAGCAGTGACCTTACGGTTTATTTAGAAATCAACCCATTTTCTCCCACGCTTTTTCTAAGGATTTGGATAATACATTTCTGATACTATTAATGCTGATCTTAAAAATTTGGTTGCAGTTATAATAACAAATTTGGATATTTAAGAATTTCATAATACATGAAATAAAAAATATTTATGTAGAGATGGACAGCCAATGAATAACTTAGTTCTTGAGTATAAATTTGGGACTTGATAATGAATTTGGGATACGAATGTCAAGAATTTCAGAGTACCAAGTAATGTACACAAGCAGTACTTTATAAATAGCACTCTTGTGACCAATGAGGAAAGATAAGTGAATAGAATAGCCAAAACAGAGTGTAAATCCTTGCAAAACAATAGCCTTCATACTATCAGATCTTTGCATTGCTTTAACCTATGGAAATATATGCTAAATAAATTTTTTCACCTTAATCTAAATAACGTAGAGTGGAACACAATAGGGGAAGAAGTGGTTTTGCACTTTATTTATTTAAAAGAGTGAGCATATGCAGTGTCTAGCTCAGAAATGGATACTCCTGTATTGTTTCTCTATTTTCCAGATTGATTAAGAGATGGTTTTCCTATACATTGAAGCAAAAATATTCAAAAAGCAACAAATTACAGTGAACATTAATATCTACATGAGATGAGAAAAAATAAACTCTTAATTTAGCCTCATTTAAAGCCACATTTCTTCACATATGCACACTCACTTGTTCTGACATAACAAGGACCTCAACCATTGCATAATGTTGTATATAAATGACAGTATATAAAGAATTTTATATACTGCTGGAGACTTGAAAGGAATAATACTGTTTTTTAGAAAATACTTTGAATGTTTCACTTTGCGATTTTCTCCAACTGACAAAGATAGGTTTAATAAAAGCTCAGCTAACTTATCCTCATAAAATAAATAAGCATATGAACATTAAGTTATTAATGTATCTAATAAAAACTGAACATTGATTAAATTTTGTTTTATGAGCCAGTATTCTTCAATAAGAATGCAGATGAATAGTACTAAAATGGGGCACTGGATATTTAGGCAGTCCTGCTAGCAAAACCGTGGGAGTTATTTATATTTTCCTCGTTTATAATACCAGAATATTGGGATTTTGAGTTCTTCATAGATAGATTTAAGTTAGACAAAAAGTGCCACTAATCTATTTTTACTTACTAAATATTTTCAGATATACTGATTAAGAGGAATTTACTTATTTAGAAAAACATACTTCATTGGATAGGGAAATGATGGAAGATTATACCACACAAAATGAGAAAACAATTTTCTGAGTTCTTATCTCACATTTGATCAAGGGTGCTAACAACCCTATGATTAATGCCATGTGAGAAGCTAAATTATATCTTACTTGATGTTTTATGTGTCACTTTGTATCTTCAAATTCTATAAAACAAAGAATTTTAAAACTCTTAGAATAAATCTCCCAAAATATTATACACATGAAATTGTAAATCTCTCATTAATAAATTCTTCAAATCCTTTTAAAATTAGCTATAATAGGAAAATCCGAACAATTTCAAATTCTTCAAAATATGCAAAGATAAATTATACACTATTCTCTCTGTTGAATTCCATTGTAACTGACAGAATTTTAATATAACACTATCTTTAATAAAGTGTGACCTATGAAAATTAAGTCTCCCTGTTTTTTAAAAGTTTTATTCTAATGCTAGACTACGTAACTTCCTATTAATTTTTAACTGTTTCATGGATGCCACTGTTGGATTTCTCAATCTGAGGAGGCCCAGTTAATATCTCCTGTAGTCTGAAGTTTCATAGTTATTTTAAAAAATTGATAGTTTGGAGCAGTTCGTGATTATATTTTGCTTAGCAAGCCTTCAACTGAAATTTAATATACTCTATAAACATGTCAAACAACACCCCCATCTGCCTACCATAAAGCACTTTAAATGGAGTTCTAGAATTATTACAAAGAGATGGTTTTATTCTTTATGCCACTTTCGTGCTGTATAAAAGGGAAGAGTACTTCCACACTCCCCCCGGCAGATATCTTATAAAGATAAATAAAATAATTAAAGTGTGTATGAAAATAAAAATTTTCTCATTTCACATTTCAAGAAACAGAATTAATATAGAGAATGAAAAATGTATTGAAAAATTAGAGTACTAGTTAATGTTTCAAAGACATCCTGATTCTTTGGCCAGAGAAATTTGTTTCGTTTGGATTTTGTTTTTAATCTCTGCATTGTATGTCTGAATTATGAGATACACTAGAGTTCATTTATTGTGTCTCTGATTTAAAATATTTTTAAAATTAAAAAAGTCTTTTAAAATAAAGTTTATTATCTACAGATCACATAATAGGTAAATGCATAAAATAAGAATTTAACATCTCTATTTTCAAAATAGTGACTGCTTTTCCCTTGCCACTTAATCCCTCAGAGGATGTAGTAAATAATATGAAGACACTGAAAAGCATGAAACCCAATGAATGAAGAAAATAATCTGACTCATTTGAATTTAAGAAATGCAAAAAATGGCTACTTTGGGACTATGGGATATTTTAGATGGATTTATAATAAGTGTTGTGCTATCAATACACATTGGTTTCTGTAAGCAGAAACACAGATGAATATTTGGGAATAAAGGATAACATTAGAAAGTACAGACATTATTACATTAAAACCATCAACTCAAAATTGGTTGTTTATAAAAATAGATTTTCTTTTTGAGAAGTAAAACTATGATTAGAACGTTAAGCTGGTTGAGATGACAATAAAGGCAACAGGAACTTAAACAATACCTTTGCTAAAAATGTGGGCAGCCTTGGGGATATGGAGCTTAAACTTTAGGCATCTGAGTTTCATTCAGAAATAGTACAGAAATAGCTTTTATCACTGGGTAGATTTCAGTCAAAGCAGGGAGAACATTTGGAATATTACATTATGTTTATGAATGCCACAACAAAGCAAGCAGGCAACTATACTGATGCAAATAATTTGAGATAAAAGGATTTAAAAAGGCAACATGTAATTACAAATATAGTCTTATAAATGGCACACCATGTATTTTTTAAATGATGGATGTGGTTTCCTGGTGGGAAATATGATAGATTAAAAATCAGAATCTCAGAGCCTTGCAAAAGTGTCCACACGATGGAATTGCTGAGCCAAGAATCGAGATGAACGGTTTCGAAACCATGTTCTTTGGAACCCTAAATTTCCACACGTTATCCAGGGTATTTCTAAGAGTCAATGCATTTACAATGGCCAGTTTTAATGTATATGTATCATATTATATTAAAGTCAAAACTAACCACATATATTTTCATGAGTGATCTTTCAAGACATGAAAAACAATGGAATTCTAAGATTAAAAATGTCTACACATTTCTGTTCTACAACTGCAAATGTGTCTGTTAACAAATGATGATGATAGAATGTTTTTGAAAATTCGTGACATGGTGACTGGAAATGCTGGCATGATGAGACATGCAAAATTAGGTGACGGGATTTCAGATTTCTTAGTATTTTACTGACTCTCCTAGATAAATGATTCTTCTCAGCTCTTAATATTTATTAGATAAGGTTGTTTTCTTCCTAGTGCTTTAATCTAAACAAATGCCATCCTTAACAGAAAATTTGTAGTAACTTGAAATTATAAAAGAAACTTCACAAAATATAGCAATAAAGCATTTTTAGTTCTGATTCCTACCCAGTAAAAATCTTGGACAACTTTTTTCTTGTTTATATAAGCTCAGTTAAAGTTTGTTTCTTTGGCTTTAATTTGTTTTATTTTACCAAGAACATATTTTTTAATATTTCCAGCTTTTCCAGGAGTCTTTCCATGAAGACTGGTAGCATTTTGCTGAGTGCCCAAATGCATTTGTGGCTAAATATTTTTTTTTTTTTTACAAACACACACACAGGCAAATACTGCACATATACAAACAAACTCACTGCCTTCACAATTTCTAACATTATCAGAAGAAAGATATTGTCATCTTCAGTTTACTGATGTGTTCTTTGTAAAATAAGAATTCTGTCCTTCTATTTTCCTTCTTTTCTTCTATTTGTTTTATAAACCACCTGAAGCCAAAAATACAGTAGAAAAAGATACTATCTTTCTAAGTAAAAAACTTCAATCTGGCTAAAGCTAGCCTTTTCCAATACTTTCAAAGCCATGGACTCATAAATGTTCACACTTCCATTGAAGCATTTTTGAGATGTAGTTCAAGGTAAGGCATCAATATCAATGTTCTTTTCTAAGTTGTAAATTCTGCTTATTCTGCTTCAGAGATAATTTATCTATGTTAACAACTATAATTGACACTAAAGTAGAATAGACAATTCAATGACCATTTTTAGTTTTTCATAGCACAGAAACACACGCACACACACACACACACAGTATAAAGCCAAACTTTATACTATAGCTTTTGCCAGATTTTAGTTTGTATTTGGTTTGACACTGAAGTCCCACGCTCATAAGAATTTCCCGTGTTATTTGGAACAAATCTTTACCTTCATATTAAACTTTAAAACTTTCTCCAAATTCAAAATTTTTAGGAAATTGACAAAAATATTTCTAAATTACATCATTCTGTGTTTGTTCACTCTCTCTTCTTCTCAGATCATTGGCAGCCATTCCACCACTTCTCACATTTGCACATCTGTATACACTCATTCACACACAATGTTTTAAGCAACAAAAATTACTTTATACCTAGAGAATACATCTAACAATTTAAAAAGCCCCTAGGAAACTCTATAGTTCTCTAATATGCATTAGAAATCTTTTCTTGGCAAATTCTGACTACCAATGACACTGGGTACAATAGTGCAAGCATTTAGGCTATTTAGTCCAGAAATAAATTATCTGGAGTATGTCACTTTTCACAAAGTAGCTCCCATTGTGAAGGAGTTCCAATACATCTGTGAATACTCATAACCCCAGATGTATATTTAGGATTTGTATTTATAAATAATTAAGAGTATGCCATTTGGACACTGATTGAAAAATGTGCATATTTTCTACTTCATTGACATCAAAGTGAGAATATCACTTCTAATATCTGTAATAATTCAAGCTTAATAAAATTAGGTAAACCATTTGAAATTACATGTATCTTTGTTTTCCAGTGCCACATGTATTCACAATGATATGACAATAGGAGATCCAAGTTATATTGTGGTCATTCCATGGTTTTGGGAAACAGAAAAGGTGATTTTGCCTTGACAGAAGTAGCATTCTACTTCCACGTGTGACATGATTTTTACTTCACGGAACAACAAAAACGGTGACATGTTAAATGTAGAACATAGAACTATAATCTCATAACTCCCTAGTTTAAATCAGGACCACAGTAAAAGCCTCAGAAGAGACGTATGAATGCTTGACATAGGGATGATGTGCCATATGTATAATACTTATTTGAAATAATCCATTGTGAAATCACTTGTTAGGATTCACTTTGGGGAGCCAGCTTTATTCTACTCAAATGTACACAAATGGAGAAAGAAAAGGAATGCCAACGGTAATACATATAGGTGGACATCACATAGGAGTGAAAGTGGGAGGGAACACTAACCATATTAGGCTTGGATGGGCAACAGCGCACAGGGAAGAAGCCCTCCCACAGCCACATTCGCAGCAACTGAAAAGCAAACAAGAGAGCCCAAGATAAGGAAGAGATCCCACTCCCTCAAATATAGCATAAAGACACTATGAATTTACTCAGGTGTCTGCTTTCCTTTTCAAAATCAGAAACCTCTAAATGCATACAATTAATTTTTTTCCACCGTGCCTTTCAAATTAAGAAGCATTTTATGGATTTAAGAAATATAGAGTTGTAGTGAATTGTTATTTTGATTTGGCTTAAAATGGTTATCCAGTAGGAAATGTCATGAGCCAATATATTTGAATTAATTGTATGCAATTAATATAGACATATAAATAAAGACGTAAGCCCATTTTAATATATCTCTCCTCAGAAATTCCCTCAAAATTTACATCGGAAGAAATCCTCAGTAGCCCTTTAAATACATGTTTCGCACATTACCTACAACCTTGCAAAGAGTATAAAGACGTTCTCATGTGACCCACTGATTTCTTATGCCTGTGGTATTACTTATCATAGCCTATTGAAAATGTTAGGCTAACATAACTTCCCAAATCACTTATTGAAGCCTACCAATTTAATTTTACATTTCCAGATTCAAAAGCTTTATCTCCAGATATATATTTTCAGAGCAGTTGCTATATAAAAAAGCAAACTATACAGAATACATGAATTTTTCCAGATATTGCAACAGTCAAGATTCTTTTAATTTTTCCACATATTCATAGTAATAAATCCAGGAAATACAAAGTAAACTATTTTATAAAATGCACTTTATTGATAGAAAACATGTAAACTGATGGCATAATAAAAGACATGTTATTTAGTGCTTCAATGCATTCAATTCTAAGTGTTTTTTAAATGAGTAGCATTCATAGTGACCTCAACGGAACTATAATGTGAGCTCAGTAGAGATACGATATACCAGCAGGTCCAGGCTTTCATTTTAAATCTGTTTTGAACTTTCATTTCTAGAAATGTATCTATTCTATTTTATATCAAAAAAGTAAACAAAACATAAACTTCCAATAAATTTGCAAACACTAATGAAGACAGATGATTATTTCCAAATAAAATTCCAATGGAATTTTTATATATTTTCTTTTGTAGCACTGACAATATTTTAATTTGTAGTACTACTAAATGTCTGAGGATTTGACTGCTGTTACTAAAATGAAATTCTAATAAAAAATTGCTACATAACATTTTTTCCAATTTGTCTATTTATTATATTTTACAGAATATGCCAAATCATTATTTTCACTGTAGAGATATTGAGAGTCAGAGTTACAGTATATCAGATTATCAAAACAATCAAAGAGCAGTTAATACATCTGTAAAGTATTTTGGCAGATCTTGATATACTTCTTTACAATAACACCTATCACATTAATGTCTCCAACAATTACTAAAATTTTATATAAGTTAACTTTCCTACCACTTCTGCCTCATTGCAGCACTCAGATTAGCGGTTGGCAAACTAGTGTTAGGTGTCGCAGACACTTAAGGTACCACAAGATGGCGACAGTTCCGGGTTCTTCCTCCCTCTCCACACCTGACGCAATGTTAAACCCGCCAAGAAAGACCCAATAAGAAAATAACACCTCCCGCTCCCCCCGCTCATCCCCAGACCTGCCCCCCAGACCCAATCATCGATAACCACGTAGCCCTAAGGGATATAAATATCCCATCCCAACAGCACTCTCTCTCTCTGTGCGACCTGACCCGACTCTGCTAATAAAGATCTCTTGACTGCGTTTGGCGTGCTCTGGGTCTGCCTTTACTCTTTCACAGAGCAAGGGCCAAATCCAGTTCACTACTTGTTTTTGTAAATATAATTTTATTGGAACACTCACTGCTTGCTGTTTATGGCTTCTTTAGTGCTACTGTGGCAGAGTTGAGGAGTTGGGGCAGAGAATGTATGAGCTTACAAAGCCTAAATCAAATATCTGGCCCTTTAAAAACTGATTGCCCTCCTTTGTTAGACTGCTAGTTTTCTGAGATGAGAATGACTGCTCTTGTTTGCTTGTTTTTTTTTTTCTTTCTTTCTTTTCTTTCTTTCTTTCTCTTTCTTTTTCTCTTTCTTTCTTTTTTTTTCTGTGTGGTTTAAACACAGTGAATGACACTTGTAAGCAGTCAATGTTTTACCATAATTGGTATTAACTAATAATAAAATTACCTCAATTTACTGATATCTACTAATATAGAAAGTCTGCAGATACGGGGTCATTTCAAACAGCAGTTTCAACCCAACAAAAAAAATGAACAATTATTGGTTGTTAACAAATGTATGCAATTGTTTGTTAATGAGGAAAAAATGATGCCATCTCCTAATAAAGTACAAATATCCTTTTAGTTGAAAGTGTGCACAGTTTATAAATTCATAGAGAATTGTGCATGGGAAAACAATAACTGCACCGTGATTGGCTATTATCTCATAGGACTGGTCTAACACTTGGTCAGTGAACTAAATGTGTCAAGAAACACATAAACAATTCCAAAAATAATAACATTTTATAAAGTTATCTTAATTAAAAAAATAAGCTTTGTGTCTTATGAATAAGTATGCACACACACACACACACACATACACTCACACGGAATTCACTATAACACCAAATACGAGAATCTAAACCAACTTACATATCATTAGAATTCTACTTTATAATTTCAATAAAATTTGATTTAAAAACCTAGAACAATATAAAATTAAATAATTTTACCTCTATTTTACTGTATTTGTTTTAAGGTGACATAAAAATTGCTTTAGATAATTTGGTTAACCTTTCTTATTTAGGTTGACAGCTATAAAATAGTGACAAAAATAGATATTTTTCTCATAGGTTTTGTGAAAATAAAGTGAGAGAATACACATATTTTACTTTTATCAGTGTCTGATATGTCAAATATTTTGGAGGCAAAGCGTTAGCTATTACTCTTAATTTTATCATAATCGATGTGACAGAATAGATTCTCATTAGCTCAGAGTAATTTATATTTTTAATAATTGATATGACATTACTAGACTAAATATTTTTATCCATAATAGAACTAAATAAAAATTACATTCAGATTAACTAATATAAATACATAATGGCCAATGTAATTTAAAAAATCATTTCCACAAAATACACTTTCTAAGGATTTGGTGATTAGATAATACTGTGCATTAATATTAAGAAAACTAAGACTGAAGTTACTTTTCTATGAACATCTGAAGTTTAATAATGGCCCCCAAATAAACTTTTAAAATAATTTCTGAAGACGCTTTCACAGTAACAGCTTGACATCAGATGGTATAAAAAACATATTTTTCCCTCAACCAATAAATACGCAGATAAGTACAGGTTAATGCTTAGAAGCCTCAGAGATGATTTAGAAATAGAAACCAAAATGTGCTAGAAATAGCAAGCAATCTTATCTGTGAGCTCTGATTCAACACAGTCTACATCTGTATTCCCATCAGTGTTTAGTACCTAGAACGCTGTACATAACTGCATGCAGCTATAACAAGATTATTTTAATCCAAGTTTAAAATAGCTTAGCTCCTTTTGGCTTATAATAAAAAACTGTAGATCTTAGTTTTAACAAGATATTTCCATTTGTCCTTCAGCAGATTAAAATATGATAGCATAATCTTTTCAGACCCAAAGAAGATTCAAATAAAATTACTTTAGCCAGCTCTTACACAGAGTTGATCAATATAGGTAGGAAGTGTGTCTTTGTAAGTATGATAACCTCCCTCCTATGGAAGCAAGGTGATCATTCCTCTAGGGAAGGAATTCTCAAAGATACTAGAACAGAGAAGCAAGACTGCAGGCTATGGATAAATTATGACTTAAATTCTTAAACAAGAGATCATAGAATTGGATAAGAAAAACACTAAGATGTCAACAGATAAATGAGAAAAAAGCAAGAAGAGTAATTTCACAAAAGAAGTACTTGAATTACATAGAAAATATTTTTATTTTACTTGTAACAAAGGAAGAAAACTAAAAGACTGCATCGTTTTCCTCTTTTAAATTAAATTAACAACAAACGATGATATTCAGTGTTAGAGAAAACAGAATGGAGCTAGTGTTCTTGTGTGTGGCGAGTGACACTGAAAAGTGGCACCAACCCTTCAGAAAACAATATTCCAAACCTATCAAAAAGCAATACAATGTTGTCATGCTTTGGCCCTATTGTTTCACAAAATGGTTAGATCATGGGGTTTGTAGTCAAACTAGAAGCAGTCTTGAATATATCCATTACTAGATGCACAGCTTTGAATAATCTAGTCACTGATGAAATGAGATAATAAAACCTACACCACACAGGGTTGCTTTGAAGAATGAGTTTGATCATATATGTCAAGCTCTCTGTACTGTGTGGGGCTCACAGTCAGCACTTAGAAAGTTTTTAAGTGATATTACTATAATAAGACAGTCTTAGGGCAAAGAGTGAGCTATATTATTATCATGTATATTATTTGTAATATACATAAGGCTGAGCATCGATTTTAAAGCAACTAAATGATAAAATATTTGCTCAGTAAACCAAAGTATATATGTGGAGTCTATGAAGCAATTAATGTAAATATTCTATAATATTAAATTTTTTAAAATTAGGTAAAAATCAGTGTGAAGAAAAGTAAAATGATGGCATAGGCATATGTCAAATGTGTAAGAGACATTGTGCTGAAATGTTACATTAATTGCATTATGGAAAAATTTTTAGTTCACCCTGATTTCATTTTTTAAAAGTTGTACTTAATCATTTCAAAAAAAATTTTAAACAAATCTAATAATGATACTTATTGCAATATATTTCATTAAAGGCCATGAGTTTTTAAATGATTAAAAAGAATTTAAACACATAGCTAATATTAACCAAATAACACTGAATAAATTGTTCACTTGTAATTAACACTACAATGTTAATAGTTTTATACATTTCTTAAAATATTTCAGGATGCAAAACTGCATAGTACTAAATGTGTTTCCACCAAATTTATATGTTGAAGTCTTGACCTCAAAAGTGATGATTTCAGGAGGTAGGGCATTTGGAAGTTGATAAGATCATAAGTGCCCAGCCCTCTTGAATGAGGTCAGTTTTCTTATCAAACAGGTTTGAGGGAATTCCCTTGCCCCTTCCCTCCATATAAAGACATAGCAAGAAGGCAACCTTCTGCAAGGTGGTAAGAGAGCCCTCACTAGGAATCAAAGAGGCAAGCACCTTCAACATTAAAATATCATCAATACCTTAAAAATACTTGGTCACCCAAACTCTACCACATTATTTAAATGCATGTTTTAAATAGAGATTAAATCACATAAATGACTGAGGTGCACCTTAAATAAATTATGCACTTATCATGAATTTCTTTGAAAAATCCCAGAAATTGTACAAATCTAAGTGTCTTCTGTGCAGCCATTCATCTTAAGGAAAAAGTCAAAAACACAAACAAACAAAAACTAATTCACATTAACATTGTAATCAGACACTCTCCTTATTTCTTACTCTAAAAAAACCTATTAGGACCTAGAAATATCAAACTAAATGAAAGCAGAAAAAAAACTTGAGGTGAGACATATTTAGAAAACACTTCAATTATTTTTTTTCAAGCTATACTTTAATAATGACTCTGTTTTTACTTCATTATTCTAATGTGCCAGAGATAATCATAAAACATTAAGTTCTTCCTCCAAGAATGCCACAGGTAAAGGAATTGATTCAATTAGCAAATGTTATTAAACGTGTTAGATACAATTTGCTTATTCCAATATATATTTGAACTCAAAATAAATTTTATCAAATATTAACCAACTTTCGTAAACTTTATGCTGCAGTAGAAGATACAGTCATTCTCATTATTAGTAAACATTTACTGAAAATCTATATGCTATTCTTTAAGAGTGAAGAAATTATATAACAACAGTTCTCTACTCATGTGTAATACAGTGGTTCCAAACCTGGCTACAGATTAGAATCAACGAGGGAGCTTAAAAACAAAAGTCCAGGCCTTACAATAATTAAATTAGAACATCTTGATTGTGGAACTCAAACATCATTATTTTTCAAAATCTGTAAGTTGATTCTAAATTTTCTCCAGTTTGAGAAACACTGATCCAAGAGGTACTCTATAAATACGTATTGTATTGAATTGATGTGTATTATAATAGTTCTTTGGGAATTTACTTAATGAATAAAAGGGAAACGCTTGTAATTAGCATATTAATGGCCTGCATGTAAGTAGAAACTTCAAAAGCGCCTGGAGGTGCTTAAAAATAATACGTTCTTTGGTAAGTATGTATATATATAGAGAGATTATAAATAATTAAACAATTTATATCTACATCATATGTATGCAAATTATATACAAAATTTATATATATATAAATTATATGCATATAAAGTATTAAAGACATCTATATCATATATATGATATGAAGAAGACTTCAATAATGATGTATATACATCATATATATGGCATATATATCATATATACATCATGATGTATATATGATATATAGACACACACACATACATTAATCAGGTCCAATTCCATTAAGAAAATTAAAGTCAGGTGTAGTTTCTTCTTTGCTCTCCCAATTAATATTTCCAATAATTATGAAAGGCCTGGACATGATATTAGTGGCAACAATAACAGGTTAGAAAGAGTTATGTCCACTCCTAAAAATCTTTCCTGTGTTTCTTGAAGAACAAAACCACAATCACCACTGCTACCACCATTATCACTTTCACTGCTACTGGTAAAAACAAAGCAAGAAAAGAAATATTAAGAAACGCTATTTTTATCATTGGGGTGATGGATTTTATTGAGCTCACTGTAGAGTGCATATCCTATTTTAGAAGACTTCAATAATGCCCTGGTCATAATATCGGCCAATCTGAAGGAGTAATGGCATCTTCCTACCAACTTATTATAAATCAGTGACTCAGACACTTGGACATCTCTTCTAATATTTGTTTAAAAGTAAGAAAATGGGTGGGGGGAAGTAAAGGTGTGGTTTTAAAATTCTTGAATGCCTTCTCAGTGATTCATAATATAAAAAATATGTATGATATGAATCATGTACGCCATATTCCCATTTGGAGCCACAATAAAAACTAAACAATATTAAACACTATCATATTCTGGAAAATGTAACTTTTACAAAGAAAATCTTGCATGTATATGATGTGCATGTGCATGTAAAAATTAACTTCCTTATTTTTCAAAAATTGGTTTGTATACAAGAAAGTTCCTGCCATTAATGAGTCAGGAAGGAATGGAAGACAAGATTGTGCAGGGACACAGGAGAGGCTGTGGAAGGCCAAATAGATTGGGCTAAAGAGTCACAGGAAACTGGACATGCCATATGCACTCATACCTATGTGCCTTTTTCCATCATACTCTCTCAACCATCTCTAGTAAAATTTATCTTCACCCTCAAGGTGTAGTTCAAATCTACCACTCCCCTATCAATATTTCTGTATTCATTTAAGCAGAGATAATTTTACACCCTATTCTCACATTGATTTCTTCTCAATTTGTTCCAAATACTCACAATCTATAGCAACTGGTCCAAGAAGTCAAATCATAACCTTTGTAGCAATCAGACCAAATGTTTAGAACTTAATAACTGCAAACTTCCCTAATTTTTGGTCCCTATTTCCAATTTAGGATCAAACAAAGGAAGCCAAATCACCTGGGATGCCCTGATTTTAGGTAGCCCACTTCCAGTTTCACTATGCCAACAACCTCCAAATCTGGGCCTAACTGAAGCCTTCTCTTTTTCCCCATTATTATGCTATCCTGCCTGCCCTTGGGTCTCTACCAAATGCATGTGATGTTGGCTGATCCTCTTCTGTAGTAAGCTATGGAAAAAATACTCTGTGTTTGTTCTCAGCTGGGTGATTTCAGCTTATTTCCACAGAAGAGATAATCTTTACTAGTTCAATAAAAGGAAAATATATGGATTCATCTTTGCAATCAACGACCATCTTATTTCTGTTCTAGCATAATAATAGTGTTGATATACAACATACTGAATCATGTTTCTTACTCCTGCAGAACGATGCCTACACTGAGCAAACATCAATTACCTCCATTTCTAGAAGCCTAAATTTGCTAAGCTTCTTCCACTGAGCTCTTCCTCTCCCAGTCATTTCACAGCTGAAACACGTCTGTCTCGGGTGCCTCTTAGAAAAGAACGTAGGATTATCATGATGAACCTATTTGTGCTCAGCTATTTTAGGTTTTAAATTATTTTGAGAAAAGTAGTGAGAAAATTTGAAAGCAGATAAAGTTGCAAATAAGTGACGCTGTTTTTGTCAGCTCAAATAAATAACATTTATAAACACAGCTTTGAAAGTAGTTTTAAATACTCATTTAATGAAAAAATAACATCAATTAAAAATATGAGTGGTTCGAAAAAAGAAGAAAATGAGTAAAAGAAAGAAGTCAAATATGTACATTTTTTAGCTCCCTCCATTATGTCTGTCTAGTATTTTTCTAAAATTGAATCACATCTATCAGCATGAAACTTTTAAGGTGGAAAAATCAGAAAGACTAAGCTTTCCATTTAATTATGTCTCTCTCAAATAATAAAAGCAATTGTGGCAATATACTGAAATTACCAAAACTCAAGGAATGTGTGTATTTTGTGATAAACTTATTGTGATAATTGAACATACTCTAGAATGACTTAAGAGGAAGCTAAATGTCACATTTTCATATCACACTATTTAAATTCCATGCAACTACATTGTTTTTATTAGTATTGATCAGTAGCATTAAAATCACATATTATAATAGTTGCCATAATTATTTAAAATTAAATATTGTACTGGTGATAAATGTGAAATATTTAATACATTGTATACATAACAGTGATTAATTATGGTTACAATTGCTTTATACATTGAATTGTGTATAAATGTATGTGTGTGATTATATTCACAAAAATGTACCTTTATAAAATATTTGTAATTGTGACTATATATGATCTCCAACAGGAATTTATCTGACCAAACATTGAAAAATATTTTAATATTATAATATTTATACTTATGTAATACTGATAAAAATCAGACAGATTAATAGAATGGCTTTCACAGCCCAGAGCCAGCAGAGACAAAATAATACCCATGTAGATGCTTATTTAGTACATGCTACATGTAGAAACCTGTAAGATTTTTGGAGCAGAGTGAAAACCACTGTGGAATACTCACAGAAGTCTTTGGAAAATATCAATTTAAATCCCCACGTACACAAAATTAACATTTAAAAGACTTTTTTAAATCCCATGCAAAATAAACATTACTAAAACACAAAATTTGACACTTTCAATAATATAGCTCTGCTCTGTGAAGTGCTATAATCCCACTAGCTTTAATGAATAAAGAGCCTGTTCATGCAATTTGCAAAACAGATATTAAAACAGATAATGACTATACTTTTTGCTTATAAGTGAATGATCTCATTAAATCTAAAAATAAAAATAAATTTAATTATAAATGCACAGCTATTTTTCTCCTATTAAATAAGCAACGATGTTCTAGATTGTGAACTACCAATATCATGTACCACTGAGGGGAATGCTAATTGGTACAGTAGTTCAGAAGGGCCATTTGTCAATATGTATAAACAATCTTAAAAATATTCATATGCATTGACCCTTACTTTGAATTTTATGAATGTGTTCTAAGGACATTAATCACAGAAATAGTAAAATACAAAACAAGCACACACAGAGGCACACAAAATCTTCCTCTCAAACAATAACAATTATACACACACAGAGAGAGCAAAACATTCATGACAAAGACCAAACATTAGCATACCTAACAGACGCTAAGTTTTTGCTTTTAAAATATTTTTAATTGCTCATATAAATTTTATATTGTTAAGTAAAAAAAAAACAAAACTACCAATTAAAAATTCAACTGCACAAAAGATATCTTAAATATATATGGCAAAATATCAATACTGTTTGCTTCTGGTGGTATGATTAACTTTCTTTCTGAATTTTGTCTTTTACGTTCTTTGTAATTTAAAATAAGAATTAAGAAATGCATATCTAAATAAAAATAGCAGCTTAGTAAGAAATTAGGGCAATTGACTTAACTCTGCCAAACTTTGTAACCTGCAATGTAAAAAAAAAAAAAAAAAGGCTGAAACTTATAGGAAACGGAAGAAACAAGACTTCTTGGTAATGTTGGCAAATCAGGGCATTCATCTAAGGACGTGGCCATTAATCTAACCTCTAAGAATATGTTGGAACATAGCTAGAGTGATCCAGGTGCAATCTGAGCACCTGGAGTCTACGGAGACACAATGCAGTGGGGGCGGGGGTCGGGCAGTAAGTGGAAGCAGGATTGATAGTGATTTTCGCCTTAGGACATTTGGTTTATACTGAGATGATCCCCTAACAGACTTCCAAGCTGGGTTATTTCACAGTCCTCCTTGGAGCTGGGGGCGCTGTCCAAAGGCTTGGAGACACTGGAGCAGGATCCAGTCACCCTGGGTTTGGAAACTGATAGGAACAAATGGGCTAACTGCACAAGCTCCATTCAGATATTTGAGATATACAGAAGTTCCTTCTCATTTCAATTTATTGGATGAAGATTTAGAAGCCCCAAGGCTTAGGCAGAAAGATACAGGGTGGTAAAATGCACATCTACTTATATTTTAAAGTAGGTTTTTCCCTATTGGGGCTGAAAAGCAACAGTATACACTAGCACAGGTTTGAAATGATTAATAATACATCATTAAGGCTTAAAAAAAAGCCTTACTGTGGCCCACTGCTTCCCAAATTACTAGAGAAGAGGTAAATCCAAAAGACTGCAATATGTACATTTGGAACAGGTAGAACAGGGCTAGGTCAGGAAAAGTCAGATATCAACAACACAACAAATCATTAAGAGGTTCCTATGTATTACAAAAAGCATGGAAGTCATACAAATGTAGAATACTGGTTTATTACATACTTGTCCATCTAAATTCCTATGTAAATAATTTTAATTCACTTATCACGTAAATATTGAATTGATGCTAATTTGATGATTCCTTGTTGGATTTTTAGATCATCTTTGGTGTGATTACATAGAAATTAATGATTTAAGTGGCTGAATTTCATCTTTAAAGTTGTCTGAGGAAGATTGGACCTCTACATTGGTAATTCCTTATATTTTTCCTTGCAGCAGATTAGGAAAATCAGAATACTTGTGCAGGCTTAATGTGTATATTGCTTACATAGTTATACTGAACTTTGCATCCTTAAAAATATAGCATTGTGGTGCTGGCATATCCAAAAATCTCTTAAACAACATTAGCTTTGCAGATTTTTGGTAAAATTCCAGTATATCTAGGAAAAATTAATATTAATATAAAAAGTACTTGACTTCATCTTATATTCTTTAATGCTTCTGAAGATTCAACTCTTTTCTCTGTAATTGCACATTATGATTATCTTTTACATTGTATGTGTAATATTTCTCCATATTTTGAAACAGGTTTCTCTTTGTATTAAACACTAAGAATATTAATAAATGTATTAAACAATTGAATTAAATGATTAAACAATCAAAGCTACATGACTTCAATTGAAATTCAACATAGATAATAGATTATTTGGTCTTTAATGTTGGCGGGATCTGTGCATTATCTATGGAGAGGATCAGTTTAAACAAAGGCTACTCAATTTGCTTCAGGAAAAATCAAGGGGAATAGGCATAGCAATATCAGAGAAGCACTAGGATTCTCCAACATCAGAGGCATTGAGAACTATTGGAGGTAGGCAAGAGGTACTTGTGAGGTACATGGGACTATTTGAATCTATGGAATTGTCTGTCTGGAGGGACACTAAAGAAGAATTACAAAGTTGGTCTGAACACAGCCTAGAAAAAACTTGGGAAACAGAGGTTTTCCCCAATTAATTTCCACAGAGAAGTCAAACCTTGCCAACTTGATGAAATCTTGCCTTCTGGATGGAAGTAGGGGTGTAGTAAGCAGGAAAAAAAAAACTACACTAAACTTTCAACTATATTTCTTGGCTTTCATTGCCTTTCAACCTATCGATCTATCCTGGTCCAACAGTACCCTATTTTTTATATATCTTTTCTGTCTGTATATTATGATATTTTGACATCTTGAAAACCTCTCTGGCTGGGGAAAGACTGCCCCTCTCATGGCTAGCCAGTTCCTAGAAGTAGCAAAGTACTTAGCCTACAGCATGTATTTGAGATGCAAACTAACCAATCTGGAGCAATACCTTTTCTAACCTCCCATTAAGTTCAGGAGGCAATATTCCCCTGCCTTAATAACCCCCAGGCCCAGGTTCCAGGCAACTAGAGACCTCTTCTATAAGCCCAAAGTTTGCCAGAATTATTCAAACTAGCCAATCTACTTTCACATAGAAACACCAACAAAGGCTCTCTCCTAGACTTTCCCCTCACTCCTGTCTTCTTCCTCCTGACCAAAATCTGGTGTTTCTCTGATGGCCCTGCATGACATGCCATATCTTCTGTTTCTAGGACCTGTGAGTATAATAAACTTTGTTTTCCTATGCCTCTTCTGTGTTTCTTCCTGTGGCCATATCTTACTAACCATCACTTAGATGAACACAGGGCAAGAACTCAACAAACAGCAACCATCATGGGTATGCAGATTCCAGTGCCCAATCTTGCAAACAGGAAGAAATGATAATATGTTTTCAAAACAACAAGGAAGAGTCCCAAAATAACAACAAAATTAACTGAGACTGTTATCTATAACAATGATGGCTAAAACACAGTGTGACAATGAAAGCAGACATAACTAATATTTAATACATAAAAGTACGCCATTTTTCTGTGAGATTAAAACATTAGAGGAGAAAAAAGTAATGAGAGCAACAAGGAGTAAGAGACAGTACGGGAATTTTGGTAAGCAAAATAATTGGTGTATTAGTTTGTTTTCATACTGCTATAAAGAACTGCTGGAGACTGGGTAATTTATAAGAGAAAGTGGGTGGAGAGGCCTCAGGAAACTTACAATCCTGAATCATGGTGGAGGGGGAAGCAAGGGACGTTTTTCATAAGGCAGCAAGAAGGAGAAGTGCCAGGCAAAGTGGGAAGAGCACATTATAAAACTATTAGTTCTTGTAAGAACTCACTCAGGATCATGAGAACAACATAGGGGAAACTGCCCCCATGATTCAATTACCTCCACCTGGTCGCTCCTTTGACACGAGGTGATTACAGGGATTATAATTCAAGATGAGATTTGGGTGGGGACACAAAGCCTAACCATATCACTTGAAATATAATATGCTTTTTATCACTATAACTATCACAGCCATCAGCAGTATACAAAGTCAGTCCTTCCAAATGGCATAATAAAGAATTCAGCTGCTTGAGATTGAGTTAGAAACATTTTCTTTTTTTCCTGGTTCATGTAAGACCTTATAAAGCACAGATCTTGAACAAATGTGGCTTTTAGCTGATGTTTAAAATCATCTGAGACACTCTGATTCATTTTTCAACAATGAGTATACTTCCAGACATGGCTCAGGAAATTAACTGATTTTTTTGTTGAATAGATGTTCTAGCCTTTGGCATAGGGCAGTGCTATTGATTTTCACTGTGGAGCTGGGTATCAGGTTCCTGTGAAAGGCTGTGTTATTGTGGGTTCTGAGAGATGTGTAAAATTCCCAGAAACCTAGAAGGGTCTTCCGCCAGAGCCCAGCGTCTTCTGGAGTGCCAGCCTGTACTCTTTCAGATAGGGATCACATTCTTAGAGAAATGGAGCTTTGAGCAAATGGAGCTTTAGACAAAAAGTGTATTTTGCTCTTGTGGTTAGGCTTTTGACCTGCCCTTTGCTTCATACTAGGTGAAATCTAAGTCATTTGATTCTTTACTAAAATAATTTGTACCTTTGCAAGTGAGTGGTATTAACCTGTTGTTTCCAGTACCATAAAATGAGTTTTTCTTTCAAATGTTTGCCTCAATATAACTTCCTGAGCATTGCAGCATGTTTACATATTTGATCTGTGCGATGTTCAATGGTGTTGAGCAATTGAGCCAGTAACCCTCTTAAGTTCAGTTTCCTAGGACAGTTTACTTCCCACAGTGGGCAATTAGTTGTTGCTATGTTCCTTGTCTTCCTGGCATTACTCTGCCCTAATCCCCATTTGTCAGTTATTAATAAATTATGATCTGCTCTCTAATTATTTTGATTCAGAGCCTTTGAAGAAAAAAGCATGTAATCATGGGAAAATAGAAGAGATAACAACCCTCAGATATTAAATCAATACACGTCTGGATTTTTTACAGTTTTACAAAGTCACATCTATTGCTAACTCATAAGCTTCTGAGATTTACTTTTAATGAGCTTTTTTCTAAAATCAGTGATTGTATATATGATTACAAATGTTTGGTTATCATTATTTTAAAACATAATATTTATGAGACTAAAACGTTTTCATAAAATTTATTTTTCTTATTAGAACTTATTAAATTCTGAAACTATACAAGCCTAATCATGTTATAGATGCCAAATATATCAACTTATAAAAGTTACTGCTGCTTGATGTCACCAGGAACATCATGACAATGGTATAAGCATGTCCAGATGTCAAAGAAATAAAATCAAAAGCTACTGAGGATTTATTAACTCCTATGCACTACTTCTTGAAATCATTGCATTTATTTTGTGATGGGATCAAAAGGATTATATTTGTTTATTTAAAGGTATATTTATGGGTTGAGCATTTCATTATGTTTATTTTAGAGATATTAAAGTTTTTCATTTTCTAAAATTTCAACATTAATGGGAAAAAATGGACAAACCACTTCAAATGGAGGTTGATGCACAGCTCATCTTTAATTCAATAACTTATGAGTTATTTATTTAATTAAGTTACGTAGGAGAGCCACAGAAGCCTTTATTCTCTAAATACTTACTGGCCGGCAGAAGAGAGAAGATATTTACACAATGCCCTATAATTTGTGGCTGAAAGTGTTAAATTCTGTGAGAATACTGATATATTGTTTTGATATGTTGTTCAAAGGAGAGAATACTTTGGCTAAAGGGATTGAGGGAATTTCTTTTTCCTCTATTCATGACAGAAAGTTTGATATAAGTCTTCACATATCAGTAAGGCTTAAATATTGAGGGATAATATGAAGTTTTTTCCAAGCAAATGGAGGATGTGAAAAAGAGTGTAGAGTGAGAGATTCTCTTTCCTCATTCTCAGTCCACGTGCTTTGTATGAAACTGATCCTATTTTCAGTTTCAGGTGTGAGTTCCTATGGTGTTGGTCACAAAGTGTAACTTCTCCATCCTCTTCTTAGTTAAGGTCCCAGTACTACTGATTGACTTACTCTGTGGAGCTGGGTATCAAGTTTCTGTCACAGCCTGTGCCATTTCACCTCTGAGCATGAAGGGTGAGAGCCCTAAAGTCAAATCTGTGTTCAACACAGTGACCATTTCCCCTTAGTGACCCAACAGTTGCCTGATCTCTTCCAACCTCGTGGGCCTCTCCTTCTTAGCCCACTGTGGCTGGATCTTATTCTTCCACCCTACCTTTCAATATCACAGTGTCCCAAGGTTTTATCCAATAACTTCATTTTAATCAATGCCTTTAAATACCATATTTGTTCAACAACATTCTTGAATTCTGTCTCAGTTGCATAACAGACATTATTTTAAACACCTGCATCTATCAGTACCTGTCCTTTAGACTTAATGTTTTAATCTCCGGGAACTTTTCAGCTGCAAGATCAATAATTTCCTTTTAGATTAAGACACTCTAAATTATGGCTTCTATCATTTGCAAGCAAAGAAATCCAAGACAACAACATATAGTGATAATTCTGGAAAGGTAGTTTGAAGCACATTTTTAATAGTCTTAAACCCCAGCTGCACTCCTCTAGTCATACTTTCATTAGACATTTACCCAGGACCTACATTATAATCTGTATATTCAAGATGAGCACATATCTACTGGGGTGACAGATACATTAAATGGTGAACTAAAACTACTTCAGTGAGAAAATAAAGTTTTAAGGGTAGACAGAAATGGAATTAACCAGGGTTCACAAAGTCAGGAATGACCATGGAGTTGGTGACATTTAATTTGCACGATTTTAGAATAAATACAATTTACTTATCCCATGAAGGAAGGAGGATCTACTAAAATTCAGTGTATATTTTTAGTGTCAAGCTACCATTAATATTAATTTCTAAGAGATGTTTTATTCATATTTCTGATAGTTTCTAAAGTTTTAAAATGTAAATTCCATTATTTTTAACAGCAGAAAATCAGAGGCTTCCCACACAAAAGTTCAAAAGTTGAATAATCACAAGTATTGGGGAAGTTATATCCTAAAGAGCAAAGGCCCTGACATCAGAGCTGGGTTCAAGCTCCAGGCCCTTACTGACTAGTTGTATACAACAATTTATGTTCTGGACACTTTCCAAGAGAAAAAAGCACAGAAAAAAATCCCTATTATTTTGTATCCTTCTCTAGTAGGACAGACAGACTAAAAATGATGCATGGTGTGCAGAGGAAATAATTAGGTCATCTTTTTAGTATGCTCAATTGAGAGAACAAGATTGAGCAAAGATTTGAAAGAAGAAAGAAGCTATAAGGTTCTCTGTGTCAAGGAAATTTTAGACAGTAAGAAGAGCCAATGCAAAAGAATTAAGGCAGGACCATTCTTACAATTTTTAAGAAACAGGAAGAAGATAATTTTATCAGTTATAAATTAGATAAGATCTAGTATTGAGACATGGTGGTGTTGTGAGATATTACTTGTAAAACCTTTAGAACATTGCCTAGTAGTAAATGCTATGTAATTAATGTTAGATAATGTTATTACTTATCATTATTATTACCATGTTACTTCCATTATGCAAAGAAGTTTCTCTGCAGGTTTTAGTGCATACCCTTCATGAATATACTCTTCACAAAGTATTCATTCAAGAAACTATGATGCTTTGATATCAGATGTAGTCAGAGCTCATTGATGTGTCTAAATTAAATAGCTGCATTAAAAACTCTGGCAAAAATATTTTATTTGGCTCCAAATGAGCTTGAAGAAAATTTCTAAGTTCAAAGGATTTTACTGTCAAGCCATTGCTTTGACTAACATAAGAACTGTGCCAGGCATGTAGCAAGAACTCAAATACTTCTTGAATTAATGATTCAGACTAACTGAAAAGTTATCATGAAGGGACAAATTCCAATTGTATTGTAAACTCTTCTTCTATGCCTAACTATTGTAATTGTGTTTTATAAAATTTTGACTACTTATCAGGCTACCAAGTAAGAGTAAAAGCATTTATAGAAAGGACACTGCTCTCTTATATCACATGTCCTGGACTTACCTTGGTGTTTATGTGCAATAAGTGTCCAAAAATGTTTGTAATGGATAATTGTGAAGATGTCATTACAACCTATCTTACTTCAAGGGACTTAAACGTAAGTACAAAAGGCTAAATTTTAATATTATTTTCTTGAAACAATAAAACCTACTGTTTTATATAAATTTACTTGTTTCTCTAATTTCTACATGGTCTGATGATCGTAATTATGATAGCCTCTATTATAGTATTGGCTGACTTCTAAAGAATTTTTGCTTCAGAAAACTGAGACATTTCAAATGGATTGAGTTTCAATTGTTGAATAGAACAGACAGAGAAATAGGATTGAGCAGTTTTATGTCCAGGTACAAGATTTGAACATGACCATGACAATCAAAGGGAAGATTGTTTGGCCAGAAAATATAACTTTTAACAGGCATTAAGCCATTTCTCAAATTACATTTATCATCTAAGCAACATCATAGCATTAAACTCACATATAAATACCCTTAAAATGGATGGCAGTGGCGGCGCGTCTGGAATTACCACTGCAAAGGCACCGACTGCAGAGGGGGAGGTGAGGCCACGGTTATGCCCTCTATGGAGCCAGCAGAAGATGTGAATGGATGGAAACCCACCCCCTCCCAAATTGGCAGGGCAGGAGCCCTCCTCTTCTAGGCACAGCTGCAGCCAACCAACTGCGGCTGTAGACCTCGGCATCCCTGTGCTTTGGGGAACCCCAAAAGACTCCCTGACCCTGTAGGCTCAGACATGCCTGCTCCTGTTGTCTGGACTCTCCCTGCTACTGGTGCCAGCTCTGATTTCAAAGCAAAGTTGAGGATAAGGCTGGTCACTGTTAAAACCTTGCCGGTGTGTGTGCATTCGGGGCAGTGCTGACACACCAACCCCCTGCTACCTAGATATTGATTAGGGTCCAAGTTCCCTTTTCTCTACAGGACTTAAGGCTAATTAAGGGGAATATTGTAAAGTTTTTACATGAACTGACACTTATATAGAAGCCTTCCAGAATTTAACTCAAGTATTTGAACTCACCTGGAAGGACATTATGTTACCTTTGAATCAGACCCTGACTACCACTGAAAAGCAGGCCACCCTACAAGCAGTACAGAATTTTGGGTATGAGCTTTGTATCTCATAATAGTTTCAGAGAAGGGGATGAGCCTTATCTCATTGGAAGAACAACAGCACCACTGGAGGACCCTAAATGCAATCCCAATGATGAAATGGAAGAATGAAAGAGGAAGCACTTTCATGTGTGTATACTGGAGGGGTTACGAAGGACTAGGACTGAACCTCTCAATTAGTCCAAGCTATTCATGATAGAACAGGGATTAGAGGAAAATCCCACTGCCTTCCTGGAAAGGCAAAGAGGGGCCTTGGTAAAGCACAGGTCTCTAACTTCTGATTCAGTTGAGGGACAACTGGTCCTGAAGGATAAGTTCATTATTCAAGCAGCCCCTGATATCAGGAGGAAGCTGCAGAAATAGGCCATGGGACCAGATAGTACTTTAAAGAACGTCCTGAAAGTGGCCACCACAGTCTTTTACAATAGGAATCAGGAGGAGGCCCAAGAGAGGGAAAGGAGACACAAGAAAAAGGTAGAAGCTCTAACAGCTGCCTTGCAGGCTCACAAATCCCAAAATCCCTTGGATAGACCTGTTAACTGCTACAAATGTGGCAAGCCATGGCACTTTAGGAAGGACTGTCTGGACAGCAGGAGGAGGCCACTTCGGCCCTGTCCAATTTGCATTGGGGACCACTGAAGAGCAGACTGTCCTTGGAGACAGGTCACTTGGTCCAGCCCAAATGATCAAGCAGGACTGATGGGCCCTGGCGTACTTCTCCCTGGCTCTGATGGTTCAGAAGTCAAAGGGAGAAAGGTGGACCTCCTCCTGGACATTGGAGCAGGTCTTTCAGTTCTCTCCAGTACAGCTCCCCTCTCCTCTCTTAGCAAGATTGTGGAGTGGGGAGGGCATCTCAGGAACACATCTAACCCAATATTTTTCCCAAACCCTTAGTTGTAGCTGGGGAGACCTCTTGCTTACTCTTCTCACCTTTGTTCTGTTCCTCACCTAAAATATTTTTGTCAAGGACTCCTTAATCCTGAACTCCCAAGGGATTATCTACCCCCCTAAAGAGTTATTTCTCTCCTAAATTTTAACTGCTCCCATACAAGATTTAATTTTTTTGACCAGGATGAAACAGCTCTAATCACAAAATTCTTTTTCAAAATAGTCTACATTTTAGATTTCTAGTTGTTTTTTTTTTTCCTTTTATCTCCTCTTTGTATAATACTCACACTTGATCCATGCACACTTAACCTCCTTGTAAAATGTGTTTCTTCTTGTCTAGAGCCATCAAACTCCCAGCGGTCATGCAACGGGAGCCTCAGACGATGGCTCCTTTCTTACCGGGGACCCTTAGATAGGCCTCTGAGAGAGATCTGACTGCTGTTTTCCCCAAAATAATGCCCCCATCAGTATGAAGCAGTTAAGAGTATTCATTGTCCCTATCCTAATGGCAGTTAGATGTACCTCTTCAGAGGGGGGATTGATGGCAGTGGTGGCCTGTCTGGAGCAGCAGTTGCAAAGAAGCTGGTTGTAGTGGAGTAGGCATGGCCTGGGCTGTGTGCTCCATGAAATGAGCATGAGCCAGGAAAAGGTAGAAGCCTCACCACCCCCCTTCCAAGTTGGCAGGGGAGGAGCCCCACCCTCCTAGGTGCAGCTGCAGACACCCAGCCACAGCTGAGGACCCAAGCATTCATTTCACTCTCAGGGGCCTGAGAAGCCCCCATGCCCCTGCAGGCTCAGAAGGGCTTGTTCCCACTGCCTGGCATCTCCCTGCTGCTGGTGCCCACTCTGATTTTGGAGCAAAGTTGAGGATGACCCTGGGTGCTGTTGTGACCCAGGCAGATGTGTACGCACTTGGGGTGATGCTGTCACACCAGTCCCCTGTCACCTTGGCCCCCTCTGAACTTTGGGCACCAATGAGCACAGGAGAGAGTTGAGAGAAATCTGAGAGTGGCTCAGCATGGGCCTGCAGGAACCCCTCGGCATGAACAGCCTGGGTGCTGTGGACAGCATATTGATGGTGGCAGGAGGCAGACAGGATCCTGGACAGAAGACAGTGGCTCCCCAGTGAAGCCTCACCTTCAACCCAGGGATGGCCTGAAGCCTGGGGGCTAAGCTGTCACTTCTGTGGTCCGGAGTGAGAAGTTATGGTGCTTTCTCTCGTCTGCCTATGGCTGCCCATAGTCCAGTCAACACACACTTTCTTCCTTCAGAAGCCCATAAAAACTCTGGACTCAGCCAGATTGGGGAGACAACAGGAATCCCTGCCTGCAGATAGGAGCTACCCATTCTGGGTCTGTTCTCCACTAAGGGCTCCAGATGTTGGGACAACATGCCTGCAGATAGGAGCCACACACTCTGGGTCTCTCTCCTGAGAGCTGCACTCACTGGGATGATCTACCTGCAGAAAGGAGCTACCCACTTTGGGTTTCCTTAAAGCTGTACTGTTACTCAATAAAGCACCTCTTCACCTTGCTCATTCTACAGTTGTCCACATACCTCATTCTTCCTGAACATGAGATGAGAACTTCTGACCCACCAAGTGGTGAGAGTGGAAGAGCTGTAACAAACAGGGCTAAAACATGCCCCTCAGCTACACTCACCATATTGCTGGCAATGAGCAGGAGAGAAGAGCAGCAACCCTTTGGGGAGCCCAAACCTAGGGGTGGTCCAAGTCAGGAACGTGACACCCTCTTTGGGGCTTTGCAGTTTCTGGCATCTCCAAGTGTCCAGGCACCACCACATTCCCCTCATCCAGACATGGTGCTCACAGTGAAAGCTACTTGCAGTGCATCTGATTCACTGCAGCTTGCACTGATCAAGTACTTGCGCTGGTACCAGGAGCAACCCACCCCTCCACAGCAGCCATCGTGCCTGGCTGTGTGCTCAGTGGCCAGACCCTGTGCTCGCTCACGCACGCACCCCTCACTGCTCCATGCCTGGCTTGCCCTTTGCAATTGTGGGATTTGGGCTAGAAACACAAGACGAGTGCAGCCTGGCAGGGCGAGTGGGCAGAACAAGCCTAACAGGCCTGAGCAAAACTTGGGCAAAGGTGCCTCTGGTCACAGAGGCTTCTGGCTGGAAAAGCAACACCCTAAGAATCCTGTGACAAAATCATATATAAGGCCAAGCAGCATAACAGAATTATTATTCTTCCTCTTCAGAAGACATTTTTAGCTCTTTTGTTTCCTGTTTTTAAAATTAATAAAAAGCTCTAAGTGTTTTATTTATATGCAAGAACATGTGCAAACAAGGGTGGAACAGTACATGTGTGCAATGTCTATGTTTTTAACTCTAATTGTATATGTACTTAATTTAATATAAAAAGTGAAGCTCTGAATGCTTGAAATTTAATTAAATTCAGGATCACATAATAAATCAGTGATCAGAAACATAGTATTAAGAAATATTCTTTAATCCCATAATGAAGGTTGCATTGAGAAAGGTTCAAAAAAGAGATTGCTTCTGTAAACTAAAAGATATTTTCCTTTGTATGTCTATACCACTAAATCTTGTTACTTTAAGCTTTTCATCAGCCTCTGAACTATTCAGTAGTTAATTTTCAGAATTTAGACTCTGTCTGAAATAAGGACACAGATAAATAAAAAAGTCAATTTTATATCAGTAATCATATTTAAAGGATTAAAAAGAGGAAAAAATAAAGTAAAAAACTTTCTTAAACATTTAACTGGAAAACAGTGAAAATATTCATTGGTGAAAGACTGGTCAATTTAACATTTAAAAATCTGTAAAATAGTAAATATAAGAGATAAACTCTACAAAATTAGGACAAAGAAAGTTATCAATGCCCAATGTCATTAGTGATAAAAGAAAAGATTAAAGGGCAATTTCAATATGCTGTGCATATAAAGAAGCTTAATTTATTTCCATCCTAAGATGATTAGCTCACAATTTGTGGAAGGCATGTCAATTGTTTTATAATCCTGTAAAAAACATTTAAAGGTTAATGGGAAACAGTGAAGAGAGTCTGAACCCTGCAGAGAATACCCCATAGATTACTTAACACATTTAAAAAGGAAGATCACACACATTCTAAAATTGTCAAGAATTCTAACATGTTATACTTCTTTGCCATTTTGTTAAATAGGATTTTTCCTTCAAGATGTATACTTTACATTATTTTAAATTGTGTCTAAGTAGGAAGATTCCAAAAGATTTCTGCATAATCAATTTAAGCCTGAAAAGATTAAAGAGTCCCTATATTTGATTTATTCTTCATCCTTGAGCATATTTTAGAATTTTAAAAGTTAATCTTTTCTCTTTGAAATAGATTAGTTTCACAATACCCAGTGTGTCATCATTTGCACATTTTTTTGTCTAAATAAAAATAGAAATTTTCAGTGAATATGGATCTTTAAGATATATTTCCTCTTGGACCCAAATCATAAAATAAATTGTCAATGAATATTACATGCAAGTGATATTAATATTTTGCGATGTATCAAAATAAAATTAACTTATTTAACCAATGATGAGTCCAATTATTTTTACTTAAATGATATGTTAGCTAAGAGCAAATATCTGGGTTATCATATCATATTCCAGATATTAGAAAGTAATAAGGATAAGTTCAAAGTGAGATGGTAGTCGTGTGTGTGTGTGTGTGTGAGAGAGAGAGACAGAGAGAGAGAAAGAGAGAGAGAGAAAATCAATCATAGTTTAGCACAGAGAGATGGGAGCAACATATATAATCCTATATTTTTACATCTTTCCTAGGACAAGCTTTTTAAAATAATTTGCTATTACTCAAATATAGTTTCCCAAATTTATGTTAGGTTTTGGCCACATTTCTTCATTTAGTTTTCCATTTATTTAACAAATCTTTACTGAGTTAATTCGGGACAATCTAGGTACTGCAGGGCAAGTTAAATTTAATTCGTCCAAACAAAAATTACAAAGTTTATTGCCTTAAGTGAGATAGAAAAAGTCTTTCAAGAATCATATCATTTAGCTTTTAGTTATATTTATATAATAAAATAAAGTAGTTTGTCCATGAAGAGTACAATACAATGGCCAAAGATGTTTCTATCATATGACAAACGTCCCCTGAAATTCAAGAAAATACATCCAACAAAATAATTAAATTTTCATGCAAAAAGTTGGCTTCTAAAAAACTATAAGCCTCAGATTCGTTTTTGATGAAATGTGCTGTCTTTTCAACTGCAAATTCCTAGTGTCAGCATCTTAAACTATGTCGTGAAATTAAATTGGATTAGGAAAGAATTTTAATATGAATGAACAATGTACTAATTGCTAAGACGTTGCTGTTTTTAAAAGTAATTACACTTTCTTTAGACAAAATGTTCAAAAATTTTCTTACCAAGCTTTGGATTTGGCAGAAAATTAAGCTATGTGTTCTGGGCATAGACCTGATTCTAGTACAAATGAGACATTATACTAAAATTTCATTATTCTTGAACAGCAATTTCAGGTATATATAGAATGTGTGTGTGTGTGTGTGTGTGTGTGTGTGAGAGAGAGAGAGAGAGAGACAGTGAGAGAGAGAGAGATGGTTAGGCTTTGTGTCCCCACCCAAATCTCATCTTGCATTATAATCTGCATAATCCCCACACGTCAAGGGAGAGACCAGGTGGAGGCAACTGGATCATATGGGCGGTTTTCCACATGCTGTTCTCATGATAGTAAGGTTGTTCTCAGGAGATCTAATGGTTTTATAAGGGGCTCTTCCCCCTTGGTTCCTCCCTCCTCAGCACTTCTCCCTCCTGTCGCCTTGTGAACAAGTGTCTTCCTCCATGACTGTGAATTTCCTGAGACCACCCCTGCCATGTGGAACTATGACTCAGTTAAACCTCTTTTCTTTATAAATTACCCAGTCTTGAACAGTTCTTCGTAGCAGTGTGAGAACCGATACAAAGCGTATGGGTGACTTTGTATGAATGTGTACGTGTACACACTAAAATGATACTATCCTTTGGTTACCAAATAGTAAGTAGATTGAAAGTTCTTTCAAACATGTTGTCTAATGTTAAAGATGCCACATACGGGTAAGCAAGAATCCATAGCAAAATGTCACCAGTAAATTCACTGTGCTAAGTCTACAACAACATATTTCTTATATTTGATGTGTATTCTCTAATAAATTCTCCAAAACACAGATTTATTGGATTCTAGACCTTGGTTCTTTTTTTCCGTTTTTATTCATTTCTCCTAAGTGCACACACAACAAATACAGAATATTCTTATAACCTCCATGGCCATAAATATAACTAATGTTTATTTAATTTATTAGAAAGGAAATCACTAACTCTTATCTCAGTCAGAAGCAAAGAAATGGCATTACAAACCAGCTCCGCAAAGGTATCATCTATACTTTGGGGTAGAAAAGACACATTGTCACATGGTAGTTTTCTTAGTAGTTACAATTCATGCAACTTGATTATACTATTGGATCAAAATCTGACAAGACTGGTGAAATCAGCTTATCTTCCAGAAAGCAGGGATATAGGTTGTGCATTTTCCCCAGGTGACTTCAGAGAGATGAAATCAGTGGGACACTAGATAGCCATCCCCCTGGCTGGGATGGGCTTAATTGTCCTCAACAGAACACAAACTGTCCCCTAGCTCGAAATTCTAAAAATACATAAATGCCAATCTAACATTAAAAGTAAGCAATGAATTACTGCATATATTCTTAAGAAAACTTCAAACACTCAAATAAGAACCAGAAGTAATAGAATTTTCATATACAATGAGGAAATGTTCAAAAGAATTTGCAATATTTTATAAAAATAAACAGTTACTTCTGTAATTTAAGGATATAATCAAAAATCTTTTCAGAACACAATATGCAGTACATTGAAAAGTGCCCAATTCTGTATATTTATGAGTTGAATAGGTGCTGAAGAGTCAACAGTAAATGAGTGGAACAGTAACAAAATCAATATGAACATTGATTTCCTGGCTTTTGTTTTTTTTTTTTTGGGCCTTATGGTACATTTTCATTTTTTTTTGTCAGAAATAAACATTTCCATGAAGACTTTCATTAAGTTTTCTGTAATGGTCTAACACCAAAATATATTTACAAATGGACAGCTCCTATTACTAAATATTCCTTCTAATAATGGTTTGGATTCTAAAAATATATGAAACTATGTTTATTGCAGGAAAATAGCATACTCTTGTTTTATTTACTTTACTTTATTCTACTTTATTGTATTTTATTTTATTTTTAGGAAGGTTGATTATGCTCAGCTCAATATCAGAAAACACTTAGAACAGCTATTATTAAGACTCTATCTCTTTTTTGTATAAAATGAAAAATGTAGATATGTAATATATATTCATGTATCTATTCAAAAATTCACTTCAAATAAGTAAATACCATGATTGAAGTATTCAGGTTGAAATCACTTAGAAGCTGAAAATAAAAGCGGTCAGTGAAAATGTTTGGTCATTTTCCAAGTAGCTTGTTTGCCATAATTTCTGCTTTGTATACACCACCCTATTAGGATAGAATGCTGACTAAATAGAATTATGTCTTACTCCTCAAAAACATACTTGGTACAGAGATAGCTTTTCCTAAACACTAATTAAACTTGAAGCAGGCAACCATATACACTTTTGAGAGACAAAAAAATTTCAGATTAAAAAATCTGTGTCATATAAAGAGATATAGCTATATTAACCGAATAAACAATAACACATCAATACAGTTCTTGTGAAGAGAGCACACCTAAAAAGAGAAATTGTGGGCTTAAAAATCATCAATCATATGAACAAGATAAGGCTCAGGAACTGCATCACTTATTGAGATGATCTGCTGATATATTGCTTGCCTGATTTGCTTTGGGATGTGCTCAACAGCCAAATGGTCAGATCAAGGTGAGGAAGAGATCAGCTGCAAAACTTCAGAATCACAGCTTCCTCTCTTACCTTCCACTGAGGAGGAAGCCGATAACCACTGCCAACAAAATGACTCCCACTGTCACAGACACAGCAATTATAGGAATCTGGCTTTGATCGCTGGATGCTGCAACTGCTGATAGGAGATACAGAAAATGGAGCTTGTGGTTAAAGCGATCACATGCATTCAAAATAAAAGCTGCTTAATAGACAGTAATCAATTCATGATTTAAGCAATTTACCCACACTTAGCTGAGATTTCCCCTAATATCCTTTCTTAAAAGTGTGTAATTGAAAAGTCATCTTTAATAGAAAATATTTACTTTCCAAATAGAGATTTGAGAGCATCACTAAGTCACTGATTATTTCCTTGTCATCATAAAAAATGAATGCATGTTGTTTGCATAGTATTCATCTAGGGGCCTTAGGTCTGTGAATTAAAGTGGAACTCCTTTATTGACTTCAAACACCTTAATCTAAATAGGAGGTGCCAGGTATATAAGATTTGACATTTTTAGAGTTTGTTTTCTGCTGTTCTCTAGAAAAGAATCTGATGAACCCAGATAGGTTTTTTTTCCCCTTAAACATTGGAGACATTGAAGACCAAAATAATGTGACTATGACCTCATTGAAGTAAAATATAATATCACTATTCTGAATACTATTATAAAAATACAATGTAAAGCACAATATAAGCAGTAAGCATATTTCATAAATAAATTCACTTTTTGAAAAAATATGAAGGTAAACATTTAAAAGTATAGAAACCTATCTTACGACTGGATACATTTACATCACCTAATTTTTATATACATAGATTTAGATGAAACATTTCAGATTTTAGCATAAAATTCCCATTATAAGAGGAATATGAACATGATTAGGTAGTTGTACTTAAATAAGCAAATAAATTTTATTTTTGTGCTGATAACTAATCTTGATTAAAATAAAATGCCTATAGGGCAAAATAAATTGTACTAATGTTCTTAAGAATCTCTCCATAGAATATCTAGCATGCTTCTTGTTTAATGACATGATCAATTTGATAACTTCAAAGTAGCACTAGTTCAGCTTCATGGTATCAAATATTGTCACAGAAGTTAATAACAATCTGTGTTTTGTTTTTCACAACCCCATACCAGATGTTGGCCTACCAAGAGATTTTGATCTCCAAACACCTCCCTTTCTATTTTAGTCACACTGTTCTTGATTCTTTCTACCAAAACTAAGTGATCTGCTGATGACCCTCTTGCACTGATATACTTTCAACTATTCTAGACCAGTATTTAGATCCCAATATTATTAACAGCTGGTTTGAGTAAAACTATTATTTTCAATATAAGTCAGTGCTCTTACCTTCTCCCTTTTTGCATAATATATACAATAGTATTACCCTGTTTTCTCCTAGTCTCTGACGCTAAGGTCTATGGTAAGAAATTTAGTTATTGGCTACAGTATAAATGAGGTAGGAAAAAACTACCCCCAGAGTCGCTACTACCCCTTCCCCAAGGTCTGCTTTATTAATCTCTAAACTCATATTATTTCTACCACTACTTTTTTTAATCTCATTCTCTTTCTTTTTTTGGCAGAGGGCACAGTTTCTAGAGAAACCCATGCAGACTTCACTCAGAAACTCAATGTTACTTGAGTGAGCTGCACCTGCTGCTTGAATGCCTTAATTCTCTATTATTAAATTCCTAGTAACATCATCCTGGTAATGAGTCGTCTTCATTTGCTCCGTGTATTAATCCATTCCCACTTCCCACATTTGAGAAATGCTAATGTCCCTATAGGAGAGGGTTTTGCTGCCTTATAAACTACTCTGCTGCTTATAAGCCTAAGCAGATATCACCTTTAGGGAGAAATAAATCTTTATATCTGAACTTACTAGGGTTAGTTCAATCCAAATTGGAAAATAGGTCCAGCATTTACTACACATATGGGTCAAGAAAATTACTTAACCTTTTAAAGTCCCATTTGCATAATCTCCAGGTAGGGATAATTTCCTTGGATCATTATATTTCTATTAAGATTCAAGATAATACGTATAATGTACTTGGCATAGAGCTTCAACTACTGACAGCCTTAAATAAATAGTAAATATCACTTATACGTATTATCTCCTGCTTTATTTACCACTTATATTTCCTATTTGTCAGCATCTTGACAGAGGTATCTGAAACCAGCCTTACCTAAGAACCAACATTTTAAAATTCTCTCTGAAATTTTTTATTCTTCTGCCGTTGAATTCCATAGATGATGATATTTGCCACATGCAATGAGTACTTCTCTATCTAACTTACCCTCCACCATTGTAAGGAGTTTGACTTAGCTAAAGGTATACCTTAAACTTGAAACTCTCCTCCTCTTGGTTTCTATGGCATCAGACAAGCTGTTTTACTCGGTCCCTCTCTATGAAGCACTGCTTTGTCAGTTCTGATGGCTTCACATTCTCTTCCCACAGCAATGTATGAATGATTCTTCATGAATGCTCACCCCTGATCCTTCTCACTTCTCTCCATTTATTTCTGTCTTTTTTTTAATCCTCCCTTTCTTTCTCCCTCTCTCTGACACTTCTTCCTTCATGGTGTCAATTAACAACTATCAGAGTGACCAATTTATATCTCCAACCCTTATTTCTCTCCAAAGAATCCTTCCATTTTTTATAACAAACTGTTTAGCTCTTTGTTTAGATTTTATTGTTACATAAAAATTAACATGTTTAAAATTGGCCCTTATACCACATCTACCCCAAAGGCATTAACAAAAACATATATCAAATAAACATATCATTAATCAAACCAAAAATTCAAACTGGTTTGATCTCTTTCTGGTTTCTTTGAACTATTACTAAATCTTTCTTAACTTCTGCTTGTTCATTAATTACCAAATACTTTTGTGTTTCTTTTATGTTTCTCCCCATACATCAATTACTTTTATCCAGCACTCACCTATTTGATTCAAATCTGTATAATTAAAATGGTGGAAAATGGTTCATAACTGCTTTAACTGTTCTCTCAGACTTCTACATACTCACAGTAAATATCTAAAATATCATTTTTATGATGTTTCTTTGATCAAAAACTTTACAGAGTCCTACTACCTTTGGAAGAAAATTCTCAAATGCTCAGTCTAGCATTCAGAAGCCCTTCTGATCTGAGTCTAACAATTATTCCCACTCTTAATGTGCCAGTTGGGGAACTCTCACAGATACAGTTTTGGAGGAAGAGTCCACAATTACTCAGAAATAATAAGGGTAAAAACAGAGTAACTTCAGATTGGCCAAAGTATTAAATTTGAGAAAAAATATAAAATTTTGGTAGTGTCAAATTCTTCATTTTTAGTAATTTCCAAGACCTTAATTAACAATATGCTAAAATAGTGCACTTCTGTGTAGAAAAATATATTGCATTAAAATAATTGCTAATGACATTCAAAAGACTGTTAATATGCTAAGTTAATACATTTTATGAACATATTTTATAAGTAACGACAAATCACAAACATTAATATTCTATGTGTTTATCTAATGTCCTCTGAAATCAGATCATTTTTGTAAAAAAAGCAATCAGAGCCTATCCATGTGCAGAAGAATTTGAAGAATATATTTTTGTTTATTATTTTAATTTAATTTATTTATATAATTTTATTATTATTATTTTAAATTTACAATATTTTCTAAAGTCCTTGATGGGTTTTACATTTTCTTTTTCTTGTGGAGACAGAGTCACATTCTGTCACACAGGCTGGAGTGCAGTGGCACGATCTCGGCTCATTGCAACCTCTGCTGCCAGGGTTCATATGATCCTCCCACCTCAACCTTCCGAGTAGCTGGGACTACAGGCGTGTGCCACCACGTACGGCTAATTTTTGCGTTTTTTTTGTTGTTGTTATTGAGAAGGGGTTTCACCATTTAGCCCAGGCTGGTCTGAAACTTCTGAGCTCAAACGATTCGCCCACCATAACCTCAGGTTTTAATTATTAACTGTTTCACATGCATGAATTAATTTGTGAGCTATTTCTAATAAGAAATGATTCATCAAGATTTTTGAATTGTTTATTCTTTTGTTTGTCATGAGGGCATTAAGGATATCATTAATTATATTAACTCAGATGAAAATAAATAATTTACAGGGTACTGTCAATGCCTTCATGCTTGTTGATTTGTTTAGGAGTGAGAAAAAAATATTTAGGTCAAGTAGGAGATAATGGTAATCATGTTAGCATATTGTTAAAATTTTAATCTTTAAGATATATACCTTTAGTTATGCATGTTTCTCATTTCCTTATGTTTAAGAAAATTAGTTTATTAATGATGTTGTTTTGGAAAAATAGCTGGGAAATATCATGGGAACACTTAAAAGAAAATATTGAAGCAATGTAACACATAATGGTGAAAGGTCATCAATTATAAAAATTAATATTCTTTAGTAAATAATAATGTTTCTTAAAAAAAATCATTATACATTTGCATCATGCCTGGAAATTTTAAGGCAGCATATATTGAGAAGTCACATTTTTAACTTCACTTCGCTTCTCACACTCCTCGTTGTAGACCCATATTACATGGATATTCTCTAGATTTTATTGCCTCAGCTATATATGTGAAGAGTTCATCATTGAAGGTTAAAATAATTGTAAGAGCCAGATTACAAGCCTACAGGTCAGACTGAGAATTTGGGATCCTTCTCTCACAGCAATAGATATCTATAAACTTTCTTAATCAGGGTAACTTAATCAAAGGCATAATTTTTAATAAGTAATATAAGTATGTAGGAATCAGTGGAAACATTAAAAACAGTATGGCAGGCAAATAAGTGCATGAAAAGATGTTGAACGTAATTAGCTAACAGTGATTTTCAAAATAATGAGATATCACTACGCACTTATTCAAAATGACAAATAAGTAAATAAATAATGACAATTCCAAATGCTAAGAAGGATGTAAAGAAACCAGATCAATCATCCATTGCTGGTGGAAACGGAAAATGATACAGCCATTTTGGAAAACATGTTGGCAATTTCTCACAAAATTAGATATAGAATTACTGTACAATCCAGTGTTGTACTTTTGGAAATTCATCCTAGGGAAATAAAAACTTACTTTGACATAAAAATCTGTATACAAATGTTTACAGTATCTTTATTTGTGATAGGAAAAACTGTAATCAGCCCTGACATCCTTCAACAAATTAATGGAGGTTAAACAAATTGTGGCACATACATATTATGGAATATTATTCAGTAATAAAAATAAACAAACTTGATAATACACCACAATCTGGATCCATCTACTGGGAATCATGCCAAGTGAAAAAAGCCAAATCCAAATTAAAAGGCACATACTGCATGTTTCTATTTATAAAACATTTTTGAAATGTGAAAACGTTATACATGAATGGCAGATGAATGGTTTCCAGGGCTTAGTGATACCACATTTGTTCTTAAAGGCAGTGGGTGTGGTTATAAAAAAGCAACACAAGGGATCTTTACGATATTGGGATTGTTTCGTAACTTGAGGTTGGTGGTAGATACACAAACTTGTACAAGTGACCAAATGGCATAGAATCTAATACACATACATATCCACATACACATTTACAAAGGAATACAAGAAAATAGGATTAAGATCTGTGGATTGATTGCATCAATGTCAAATGTTCTGGTTGTGATATTATACTATGGTTCTGTAAAATATTACCATGGTGAAAACTAGGTAAAGTTTATAAGAGTGGTCTGTATTGCTGTTACAATTACATGCAAATCCACAATTATCTCAATGCAATTTTTAATAAAAAACGCAATATCATTATTTCCTCATTTAGGCTACACAGATTTGAGACAAATAGATATAGTTGGATAAAAGGAAGTGATGCATTTTTGAAAATTAGAAGAATCACAAATGCGATTGATAAATCTTGGGCATGTAAAGGTTAAGATAGATTCCATTACAGTCTCAAAGCTTCAAGATAAATTATGTTAAAATAAACCAGAAAAGGGTCTAACGAGTTTGGCTGAGTGGTTTTATTCATGGTAAGTTTCATTGTTGATATTTTATTTTGTTTTGTTTTGTCACTGCTGTTGAGAATGGGGGTAATGTAAAAAATCAATTTTAAATATATTATTTTTATGCACAATACAATTAAAATGAAGAAGTTAACAGTTACAAGGCATAAACTAAAGCATGGCAGAGGAAGAATAATTGGAGATTTTCTACCCAAATCTTTATATTAAATAGTTTTTCTAAAAAAAAGTTTTCCGTTCCTGTTTGTACTACTGTTTGCATTTCTCTTTAGGGCCATACTTTGACTTACAAGATAATGTCAATGAAAAATAAAAGCGGTCATAACATTTTAACTTTTTGTTGACAAATGACTGAAATATAATATAAATTAGTAAAAATAAATTCTATAAAAACGCAAAAAAGTGTCAGCGTTTCATTATTTGTATCATCATGAATTGAACAGGCAATTGGAAAATTCTTTTTAAAAAGTATACTCGGAAATTTTAAAATAATTTCGTATTCTTACATACCTGACTGATAAAACAGATTTTTCTTAGTACAGATGGCTCATTAAAGCCAGGACTCTTTAGCTATGACTTACCAAATAAAAATCACTGATAGCTTAACGAGGAAAAATACAAATCTGTTTATTGTGTGTTTACCATAATTACTGCATTAAAGTATTTGAAGATCTTGTTGGGGAAATAATAAATGTACATAAAGAATGAAATTATGATACGAAGTAAATAATTGCCCAGTAAAATAATCAATGTGGATTTCAGAAAATACTACAAAAATACAATACAAAAGTTCTGAAAAAAGTATTAATTTAATTATCATTGTGTATCTTCTTTGATTCTTTATTAGACAACAGGCCTTGAGAAAGTAGGGATTATTCCTTAGAATTATTTGAGTCACATATAGCATCTTGAGCTAAAAAGAAACCCTTTGATGGCTAGAAATTAAATAAAATCAATTTTAAAATAATAAGCAAAATTAGGCTGGGCAAGGTGACTGACACCTGTAATCCCAGCACTTTGGGAGGCCAAGGCGGGCAGATCACCCAAGGTCGGGAGTTTGAGACCAGACTGACCAACATGGAGAAACCTTGTCTCTATTAAAAATGCAAAATTAGCCAGGCGTGGTGGTGCACGCCTGTGATCCCAGCTACTTGAGAGGCTGAGTCAGGAGAATCGCTTGAACTCAGGAGGCGGAGGTTGTGGTGCGACAAGATAGCTCCATTGCACTCCAGTCTGGCCAATAGAGTGAGACTCTCTCAATATAAATAAATAAATAAGCAAAACTATTATTCTAAAATGCTCTTTGAAATAAATATTCCACATTTTAGAATTAAACACAGTATATTCCTTTTGTCTGGAGAGAAGTTTCCATGTGTTACTCATGTTGATTTCTTCAGGGCCTAGCAAAGCCTAATATGTTATAGGTGTTCAATACATTCTTGTTGTTGAATCATATTCAGAAAATATTATACATAAAGATCAAAAGGGAATTAATATCTAATAGATACTCTCTACAAATAATAAATTCACTCTTTAAAAAGCTTTTAAATATGTGCACATATATGAGTAAAAATTAAGATTTTACTCTCATAGCTAGGAGGCAGTATGATATTGAAGTATTTTCATTTGCTATTAAAAATAATGCTTCAATCTACTTCAGTAATAAAAAAACAGTGGGTGATATTTCTTTTTCTCTAGAAATTATACAGGAAAAGTTTTAAAAGCAGCTTATTTCAGGTAAAACTTTGTAAAAGTCAACAGGAAATGATTAAATATTAGTCCTCTAAGTCATCTGATTGAGTTTTGGTGCGCCTGGCAGCTACCATTTAATACATATGTAAATGATAGAATATTGAAAAGCCTGAAGAAAAACCAGTTGCTGAACGTGCCAACATCCTAAAACTGAGTAGAATTTACAGTTTTTTTTTTAAATGGGATTTTTCATTTGTAGAGTTGTCAAAGCAGTCAAGCATAGTTTGAGATTTCATTTACGGCTTTGTTCCCAGAGTTGGTAGACCACATAAGCGATATTTATTACCAATTGTACCTAAATAGAATCAAGTCTTGTTAACATGGCTAACTTATATAGCATACCTTTTTTCCTAAATCCCTTTTAGTTTCAAGGTGCAGAATTAAATAATACATTACTAATATTATGAGAATTTTCAGACTAATATCACATGTTCCTATTAAAACTAGTAGGAAAGAAAATTTTCTGAATATCATTAGAAGCTCAAATTTCAGTAGCTTCAGTTAAACTTCACTCATAGATTTTCCTTTGTGTAGAAAACATTGATAATTTTTTACAATAGCACCCTTTTCTGTATAAAATTCAGTGAAACAACACTCAGAAAGCTATTTTAAAGGAATAAAAATTATTTTTAAATAATTCACTTAAATATGCTTTAAAAAGAAGATCTTGATTTTCGAAGGGGATGTATAATATAGTTTTATTCACATTTTAATTTAATAGCTCTTCTGATTCTTATAAAGTAAATTCATAACTAAATTATTATTTTGTTGATTTTTGAAAAAAGAAAACATGCATTTTATTTTCTTTATTTTAAAATTACTAATTCTTATGTAACTTGGCTTAAAGCAAATACACACACACACAGACACACATATATACTTCTGACATTTCACAATACTGTGTATTTCCTCACAAATAACTTTAATAGCATCTATTACTGTCTTTGAATTCTTCCTTCAATGTGTTTAGGGCAAGTAAGTAACATAAATATTTTGTTGTAATTAAAGGAAAATATTTTATGCTATTTTATAGAGAAAAAAGTGATTCAAAATGGGTTCTCCAAAAAATATTCCCAGATTCTCCATTTAAAGACAGTGCCAGAGATTTAATATATTTTATGAGATCGGATTGGTTCCTGAGAGCACCATTTTCTTGCCAAACTCAATGCTCAAGAAAGCTCCCTGTGGAATTTTCAAAGAAAGACTAAGCTTAGTAGCCTAGTTCAATAAAACGACTAAAAAAGTAAATGGCAATAATTCAATAAAATATGGCAGCAGTGGAAAGAAAGTCTTTAAAAGCAAGTTTAAACATTTTTAAAGTATCTCCTGAAGTACCATCTCCCAGAAGACTGAATGCAATGAGGAGCACGGACCAACGTGTTAACCTGCCGACCTACCATAATAGCATGACAGATGCTTCCTACCTGAAGGGGTCATGCCTGGGAGAGAGAGAGGGAGAGTGAGACTGACAGAGTGCCCAGGGAGGGTATTGATCCACTGACTCTTTTCTGGTAACCATTACTGAGACATGAGTTGACAGTAATTAAAATGACTTACACACTGGGGTAGTTTCAAACTCAAATCTTCGACTGAAGACACCATAGCCTGCTGCTGTACGTGCTCGAATTTGGAAGACATAAACTGAAGCTGGTTTCAAGCCTTCTGCAGTAATAGTTGTCTCTTTAGATTTGATAATCGTGTAGCTGGTCTCCTGGTCCTTGGGATGTGCATGCACATACAATAAAAAAGGCAGCATATAAATTACTAATGGCAGCAAAATTTAGAACCATAGATCAGAAAGTGAATCAGAAACCAAAGGACTCTATTAGTACAAATATAATATTTTAGAAAAAAATCCTACACATCCTAGGTGTGCTATTTACATAGAATATTAAAGTCCTTTCTAGAACGCAGGGTGGTGGGCGACATACTGTCCACCCATCCAGAATACATGTCTTTGGCAGTAATACATTTCTAAAACTTTGAAAACATAATGTTGTAGGAGACTGATTATTTTACAGACTCTATTTTAGTATTGTTATTTTTGTGCTTTTTTTCCTCCAATATAGTTAATCGGAGCATATCTAACATACTGCCTATTCATACAGAAAGTTAACAATATCTCCCATTCTGTGAGGTAAGATTTATGCTTTAACTCATTAGTGAATTCAATTTCTAACTGTATTTAGTTCTTAAGGTAAGAAATTAGTACTTCACTGGTGAAATTTAATTTCAATTCACTAAGTCTAAATAGAAAGCATTAAAGAAAAATGCAGATAAGCAAAGCGTTTTTATTTATCTTTGAAAATGTCCTGATTTGGAGGGGCTAGGCTAATGGAGATGTAGTAGGAAAAAAATTACTGGAAAGATAGTTTTGGGAACTGAAACAAAGAGGAACTTTTTATTTTGAGGCCAACAAAAGTTTAGACTAACCATCCATAACTCCTCATTATCTCTGTGAAGTTACCACCAACTTTACCATGGATAGTGAAATCACATACTGAAATATAGCGGGTCCATTATTGCTTTTATATTCAGTTTCCTTATCGGTAAAACTGGGGTAGAGACTTGCCTGGGTTTCCTCACAGAGATGTTGTAAAAATGCAACAGGTAATGTATGTGAAAATGGTTAATAAACTATAATATATGTTTTAATCTTCATAATTATTTTAAATATTTGTAATTCTTTCTAATATGTAATGTCAAAGTTAACTACCACTAATACTATCTAAAATATACAATCTATAAACATTTTTCTTTTAAAGCAATTTACCATTCCTCTTGTAATATGTTTAAACATATAAAATTATCTTAGAGTTAAGCAGGTCCAAAATTCTCTCTAAATAGGTATGGTGTGATTTATAAATCAAATAGCACATTTTCTGACTCATCCTAGGCAAATGATTGATCTTTAATTTTTTAAACTGCAAATTAATTTAATTATCTAAACTTTCATGTATTTAGGAAATTTTATTAAAGTTGAGCCAAGGATTCAAAGTAGGTAATTAAATCTTATAAAATTTTACCTAATAATACCAGTAAATTTCTTCATTGACAAACGTGTATTGCTCTTCCCTTTTCCACTCTATTACCCCTTCTGTATGCTAGGATCACAGCAGTAAAAAGCAAATAATTTCTTAATGTGTTCCTTTTAACAATTGTAAACAGCTTCTATAAACTATGAGAGTTACTAACTTTTCTGAGAATGCACAGGTTCTTGATGGAATGAACCTGATAATATTATTTATTATTTCTCCATATTATTGAAAAATATTATTTTCCCACATTGTTTAAAAGCAACATTTCTCAATAATATTCTACTTTCCGGTTTGGCTATGATTGCAGTAGTAACTCTCAGTAAGTTAAATGTCTGTTTGCTGATATTTGTTTAAAGAAAATTTAACTTAAAGAAAAAATCTAGTCAAAATTTAAGTATAAAATTCTGACAGACTTTATATAATTTTCATTTTTACATAAAAGATTAATGTTTATAATATAAACAATTAAAAGAAGGCATCAATGACAGCATTAGAATTCCAGCCATATTATTAAGTAGATGAGAAAATGTGGGTAAACAACTCTGAACCTCAGTTTTTTTCTTCCTTAAAATGGAGATAAAATTATTTATCAAGGATATTGGAAGGAGATAGAGATAAAAATACTACATGTACCACCAAGCATAATCTCTACAAAATAGGTTCTATGCAGAATGGATTACTCTTAACTCTACAGCATGATGGTAAGTTCTCCCATTGAAAAGTAAAAAACAAAACAATTTTTAAAAGCTTCCACAGTTGTAAACACTAACTATTGAAGGTACAATGAATACATTTTGTAAAAATATTAGGAATTGATACTTTTTGCCAAAAAGGAAAAATATACAAGGAAACTGGACTGCCGCTCCTTGAAATAATGTGTGATCTAATATCAACTGCGCAACATTCTGTCTGATTTAACAGTTAACGTTATGGATGTCTCAGTTGTTCCTTAGCTAGAGTTTAATGTACATTGGCTCTCTCTGAGTTTGCCGTACATAACTTATTGAAGAAAATTTAGGGAAGCGTATATCTAGTGGATCAAAACCAACGAATACACATTGTGAATCATCTAAGCATCTTCCAAAATTTAATTATGTTTCATTCCTTTAAATCACTCTCATATTGTAATTTTCTACATATCACAAACTGCATGTAAAGATTGTCAACACCCACAATTGCCCTGCTGCCAAGTCCTTGGTCAGGGCGGTGACTTTTGCTGCCTTCGTGCCCCAGCTGAGCAAATGAGCTACATTCCCCAGCTGCTTAGCAAACACTGTTCACATGCAGTGAGGGGAGGGCCTCAGCAGAAGGAGCCAGCTGGCAAACACCCTGCCAAGGGGCAGCTTCCCTTTGCCTCTGCCTTTAATTAAGAGATGGCAATGAGCCCATCATCACACGGGAGCAGAGAAGCCCAATGACCTCTATTAGAGCAGGGCAATCAGAGGCAGAAATGCCAGCTGGCAAATGCATGTGCCCTGGAAAGCTCTGCCACCTGTGTCTGGCCAAAAGCCATCCCATAAATGGTGGTGTCATTCTGAAAGCTCAAAATGAGCTCTGAAAACCTATCAGGACCCCTACCTCAATACATGGTATAAAAACTCATAATCCATTTTTTTATAAATGAAAGTCTTAAAAAATCTTTGTAAGTATAATGTAGATATGCTCAAATATTTGGCTCACACACAATGGCCCAGGAATTAATACTTTTATTTTAAAAAGGAAAACACTGACCAAAATAAACTAATCACTTCCACCAATATATTATATGAAGATTTTGCTGCTTTTAATGAATGTCAATAGGCAACTTATTATTAATTTATTGGAAATATGTTGAGACACCTTTTCCCAAGTCATTTTTTCTTAATTTGAGTTACACAGATCATATAATGGAATACTACAGCATTGAATTTGAACTATTAAATATAAGACCAAATCATACTGAAATAAATGTAACTCAAAAAAATTAAACTATAAAGAAAATAATATCACAATGTGGATAAATATTTAATAGAAACTCCTCCCTACCACTTGTTGAATAACTCTTTGTTGTAACAGAAGCAGCAACTTTTTTAAAAAAGATAAATTCTTGTTAATATTGAATATTACATATATAATGAAACTAATGCATATGCTGGGAAGTGGTCACAAAAATATCAAAAGTTATTCATAAGGGTAAAAAATAGGATGCTTTCCTCAAGGACAAAAAGAAAGCCAGTATTAATCCAGCTGGTTGATTCAGAGATAAAAGAAAATGTAAGTACTTGTTAAACTTTTATTCTCCCAGCTGTTAACTCTTATTGCATCTAAGATAGTCAAATATACAGTTTTTGGTGATTGGATGTTTTACAATTCTATTTTGCATTTTATCTTCTTTTAAAATCAACTTTCATCACAATGAAAATTGAGAAACAATGTTCACAACAGAATTCAGCATGTGTTAATATATATTTATATAACTCTCCATAGCTTTGCATCCGTGTAGAGTAACAAAGGTTACAAAAACTTGAATAAGAAATATAAACCTTAATTTTACAAATTGTTTTTTGATACAGCCTATGTTTAAATTGTAGACCTCTGGAATTTGCAATGCTGTTTTTTACTACTAATCTCACGGGAACAGTAATCAGTGAGAAGGTTTAATGTCACTACATTCCACTTGATTAACTACAGTTTTGTTGACAATAAACAGTGTTAACCATATCCCAACATAACTTTGTCTCAGAGGTATTCTCTAAGAGCATTCTTGGTGAATAATGTATTTAATAACCTATTTTTGAAATATGTGTCATCATTTATGTTTCCTAATTATCTGATAGTTGTATTTAATACTACCAGTAAGACATTCCTAGAAAGATGACTATTTCAAAAATCGTTGACTATTTATCTACTAGTAAAATCAATATAGGAACATTGTAGAAACATTAAAAACCTGTAAATATGTAGATAGCCTTTCTCCATCCCTCCCCATTGTTTTATTCTTTGTTGTATTTTTACACAGGCAATTGTAGAATCAATGAATGAAAGAAGAAAATTTATTTTTAAATTTTGTAACTGTGACAAATTAACATTCAATACACCTACCTAAACTCTTCTTTTTTTCCTTCAAGACTGAGTTTTGCTTTTGTTGCCCAGACTGGAGTGCAATGGCGCAATCTTGGCTCACTGCAACCTCCGCTTTCTGGGTTCAAGCGATTCTCCTGCCTCATCCTCCTGAGCAGCTGGGATTACAGGTGCCCATCACCACACCCAGCTAATTTTTTGTATTTTTAGTATAGACAGGGTTTCATTATGTTGGGCAGGCTGGTCTCGAACTACTGACCTCAGGCCTCAGCCTTGCAAAGTGCTGGAATTACAGGCGTGAGCCACTGCACCGGCCCTAAACTCTTTTATCTTTGCATGTATATATATATATATATAGTTGCACTTTTCAGTAATTGTCATTAATAGGACATTAGCATTTTTCATGACGGTGAGGAGAACCATTTATTCTCCCTCTCTTTTCCAATGCCCTAGCTTGGGCAAGTTCTTAGGTATTGTAAAGTAAGATTTTGTACTTCCTACCATCCCGTTTACTCTTCCAGAAAAAAAGAAGGAGTGATGTCTCTGTGAGTCTGGAAAAGCAGTTGAGTAGTGTGGCTCAGTCCTTCTCTTGTTTTTTGGGATCTGCATGTCTGCATTCGTTACATGTTCATTTCTATTCCTACCTCTATAGCACCAATATTTCTGGCTCAGGCTCTCCAACCCACTTCTCAAAGGCTGGTTTGGGTACCCATCTATCTGTAGCTCCTCTTTTAGAACTCAGGTTGTCCTAAGGTGTGTATGCCATTCAGATCCAGCCAGTAGAAAAATCACAGATGAATGGGGCGGGAGTAGTAGGAAGACTCATGGTGGCTACATGTCTAAGCCACATTCTCCAGCCCAGTTTTAGAAATTAGAAGCTTTTTCAGCTTCCATCTGTTTGACTCTTTCATCAACAGCTCACTTGCTTGTCAATTCAGAAAAGAGGAAAAGAGTTTATTACAACCTTGAGACCTCGATAGCTATGACGGTAAAATGTTTAAAAGTGGCTGTAAGAGACTCAGAGAACAAGGGGAAATCAAGAAAATATAGGGAACGTGATGCATACATTTTTTATTTTTTACCTGAAATTTAAACATAAATTTTATACTACAGTGCCAGATGTTTGCTAAGAGTCTTTAAAAAATGTATGTGATCTACGTGTCTCATCTTTTTTCCTATCTCCTTAACAGTACAGGTGTTACATGGAGTTACTGGCCATAAGCACCCATGATTTCTCTGTTAGCACACTGCAGTCACTACTAAAAGTCTATAGCTTAAGTATTTGTAACCCTTTCAAATGTCCTATGACTTCATCTTTTAATGCTGTGCAACTCAGTTAAGCCAATATTAGACTATATGGCTATATCTAAGCAGTGTAAACTATTTGGCAGCAGCAGAACATGAATAGAGAGCTCCCTGTACACTTCTAGAATCCATAATTATGACTGCAGAATCAATTGTCATTGATTTATACATAAAATTGCAACATACTCTTCTGCAAATTGGATAACTGCAGTTGCTAAAATGAAAAAAAAAAAAAAAGAAAGTGAGGACATTTTTTATTCTGTTAGTCTTACCTTTTCAAAATACTTGATTTCATACTCCAGGATGATTCCATTGGGGCGATCTGGCTCTTGCCAAGACAAAGAGATGCTGTTTTTTGCAATTTTCCCTTTTTTCACATTGGTGACTGGAGATGGAGCTGAAAAGTAGTTTAAATAAGGAGCAGTGTGATTAATAAGGCCCTAAAAGTAAACCTGTTATGTGTATTATGTATATTGGCATTTTGAGAACGTAGCAATATAAAAAAAATCCCAATTAAATTTTAGTTTCTCTACATAAGGTTTAAAGATTGTGAAGATTTTTTACAAATATAAATCAGCTAAATATCCCCAGGATTTTTTCATAATAAAACTGTATTTTAATTCTATATTTTTTCCAAGTCGTTTAGAAACATAAATTATTTTATTTTATATTTTATAGAATAAAGATATTCCTGATTTTTTATATATCTTCTACATTTCTAAAAGGTATGAGCTCTGTATGACATATCCCATTATGCTAATAGATATATGTTTATATTACAGCATTTGCACAACACCAACTCTCTTATAATTTATTACTTTTGAAATTACATGGATCCTAAAATCATTAATAAATGTATATATTAAATATGGGCAGGTTCCTTAAGAAACATGCCACCAAAGATATTGGTGGCATACTATTAAAATAATAGCAAATAAAATGAACTTTTTTTATTCTCATTTTTCTCATATATTTCCTTGGAAATCATAATCACTTCTGGTGATCATCACAATTTAATATAGGGTCTATGAAACCACTACTTGTCTAATGAAAATAGGACTTAGATATCTGCTCTTTTGGGTGTGTCTGGATATTTTGAGTTTGCAAAACATCTGAATATTTGAGTCAAAGTTCTTTTTATCAATCTGCTGATATTTGTATAGATAACATGTCTGAAAGACATGGCAACATAGAATAGTAATCTATGGGCCTCCTAGTTCACTGTAGTGTTTATTGAAAAGTACTAACATTACTGAAATAGAAACAACAGAGGATTAAGTAGACAATGAAGTTTTGAATATATTTTGTTGAGTAGTGAATATCTGTATGAATTATCTTGAATCATGAATTATGCTCAATTTCCCATTATCACTATGTATGTTGCATAACACAACAGTAAAAATCCCAGAGAAAGACTAAGTCTTCAAAGTTCTTCACTCACTTTACTATAGTAAAATCATTTTTTTAGATTTACCTATTTCTTGTAGATAGCTGTCAGTTTTTACCTAATGAATTGATGGTATTACCACCTTGTTACTCATAAATTATATTTAATATGTATGCTTTATGAAGGCAGGAATTGATTTGGTTTAGTTCACTGCTACATTTCTAAGATGAGAAAGCTGTTTAGCATATAGAAATGTAATGAATATTTGTTGAATGAATTGATGGATGGATGGATGAATGAATGGCAAATACATACATAATTATGTATCATTCAAAACTGAATTTGTCTCATCATAGGTGCACATACTAGGATAATATTAGTCTGGGATTTGTGCTTCATTTTAAAACTTAATCAGTTCTTCAATAAAATAATCATGTGTGGGTAAAGACAACAAATAAATACCAACACAGAAACAGCCTAAAGTGGAATACTTTTTTACTTGCATTCATCAAAGTTAAGCATAAATTATTTCACTTTCAAACACTTAGTTAACAAACGCCAGTGTTTTCCAAACTCAGTTCAGTAGCTAAGAATATGCTTTAAAATACTGGTTTAGAATGAGGGGAGAAGACCATTTCTGAGCTCAGAATAGGTCAGGGATAATTTCCTCTGTGACAAGAGCATCTTTGCATCTTCGGGGTAAAGCTGATGAAAGTGGGGATGCTGACAGCTCCTGGGGACATAATGATGATGCACAAATTGTGAATGGCAGCAATCCTACACCACTGCAAGTATTATGCACATTAAAATAACTGTAACCAGGTTTGTCAGCATCAAGGAGCATGCTCAATTTATCTTATTTGTCTCCCTCGCTGATACCTTTTGCTCATTCTCTGCCTGCTCAACCTTTTAAGTCTGGTATCAAATGAGAATGATGACTTAGAGCATTTATGCTGGTGGAATTTTGATGGGTGATGTCAAATCATAGAACTATAACTGTCCCTGTATAAGGATAGAAAAAAATACCAAGGAAATCAAGTTGTGAAGAGTATAAAATAATTTCCGAAACTTCTGAGTTGTAGCTTTCAGATATGTGGAAATATTCCAAATTCTTTCCATATTGTAGCTTCTGTGTTAGAGCTAACTTTTGTATACTAGTATGATATGCAAAATTGAGATACTTTAGGCTACCACAGTTCCCATTATGAACTGATTGCCTTGTCTGTTTCAAATTTTTAAAGTCTTAAATTTAGAATAGTTTTATTTTTACAGAAAAATAATAGCATTCCCACATACCTTACATCTACTGTCGCCTATTAGAAATATATTACATTAACACATTATGTCTGTCACAATTAATTAACAAATGCTAGTAGATTATTAATTAAAGTCCACAGTTTATTCAGATTTTCTTAGTCTTTAATTAATGTCCTTTTTCTGTCCTGAGATTCCATGCAGCAAACCACATTAATTCAGTCATCATGTTTTCTTAGGCTCCTCTTGGTTATGGCAGTTTTTCAAAGTTTCCTTGATTTGATGACCTTGACAGTTTTGGAGCACACTGGTCAGGTATTTTGTAAACTGTCTCTCAATTGGGATTAATTTAATGTTTTTTCATAATTAAAATGGGGTTGTGGGTTTTTTGGGATGACCACAAAGGTAAATTGCCAATCCTATTACATCATATTGAAGGTACACACTATCAACATATCATCACCGTTATGTTAACCTTGATTTCCTGAGTGATGTGGTGTTTACTGTTTCTCCACTATAACATTTTTTTCCCCAGCATTCAATATTGTACTTTTTGGAAGAAAGTCACTATTCGCAGCCCACATTTAAGGAGTGGGAATTTATAATTCGCTTTCTTTTTTTTTTTTGAGACAGAGTCTTGCTCTGTCGCCCAGACTGGAGTGCAGTGGCACAATCTTGACTCACTGCAAGCTCCGCCTCCCGGGTTCAAGCCATTCTCCTGCCTCAGCCTCTCCAAGTAGCTGGGACTACAGGCGCCCGCCACCATGCCCGGCTAATTTTTTTGTATTTTTAGTAGAGACAGGGTTTCACTGTGGTCTTGATCTCCTGACCTCGTGATCCGCCCGCCTCGGCCTCCCAAAGTGCTGGGATTACAAGCGTGAGCCACCGCGCCCAGCCTATAATTCGCTTTCTTGATGGTGGAATATCTACTTAAATTATTAGAAATTCTTCTGCATGGGAAATTTGTCTATTTTTCTTCATTTTTAAAATTATGTAATTATTTATATCAGCATGACATGGATATTTTTATACCTTGGTTTACAGTGGAATACTTTATTTTATTACTTAATTTGCTAATGCTTTGGCCATTGGAAGCTCTTTCAGAGCTGCTATGTCTCTTTGATATACCCCCATCATTATGGGTTTGTCTGTTTTTTTTTTTTTTCTATATTATTTTCTTACCTTCTGGGACTAAAAGACCAGATACTCTAGGCTCATCTTGCTTATTCACTGCTCCAGTCCTAGAGTCATTCATTTCCTTAAGGAGCACTGGTTTCCTTTATTAGAAAAGGCATTAGAAACCAAGATCTGGGTGTTGAGTGTGTTTCTTGCCACTGAGATGCCATTGCTTCTAAGCCCTCTAACTGACAGAACAAGGACATAAATGTGTATATTAACTTGTGTATATCTATACATATTCCTATACATAACTACCTATATCTATATTAACCTAAAGATGCATATATACTGATGTTGCCAACTCTAATTAATTATTACATAAATAATTCTAGCTTCCACACCTTACTTATCTGTAACCTCCCACTCTAATGGTGAGTCCCATCATCAGCCATTCAACTGAACTTAATTATTCAGTTCCAGTACATACGTCTAGTATGTACTGAAATGTTCAGAACTGTCCATCTGTGTCTATTTGACTTATTGATAATGACATAATGTAGAAACCTCTAATATCCCAATGACACAAACAGTGATATCAATGGTATACAAAATCCTGTCATCAGTTGTATAAAACAATCTATCTTCCTTACTTTTCAGATATAGAAACCTAGTTTAAGGCACAGTGTTCCAAGATGGAAAGGCCTGCCATGTCACAGATAGCTTGAAGTCTGATAGAATTGACTTCAAGTATTTTGGCAGCCAGCCATTTCTATGTAATTCTGTTAGTTAGTTAACTTTTATAAACGTACTTTAAATCTTTATAATAGGAACAATATATAAATTCTTTTTTTAAGGTTGACATCTTATTCTTCAGGTACAGGGTGGGTGCCAAATAAATACTATTTGTAATAATATCAGTTGTAAAACATTAGAAAATTGTTTAAGAATTTGAAAAAATTGTTAAGATTTCAGTGATTAATTTTCCACAATTTTTTAACTGTTTCATCCTTTATCAGTCAAAATTGTTTGTAGCTTCTTCGCTGAACTTGGCACTGCTTTAAATGCTCGATGAGATCCAAAGGCAAAGTGCTTACACAGATAAGATGCTTTGTTTTCTGCATCCAAGGCTTCATGACTCCAAATTAATAAAAAATTATGAGTAAATTTCCTTGATTTTATTAATTTCATTAATTAAAATGGTGGGTTTTCAAAAGTTAATTAAAACATTAATAGTTACACTTAGTATAGAACAATGTCTTCCTCATTCTTTAAAACAAAGTGAACATGATGAAAACATGAACCTCAGCTGTGTCCAATGGAAGAAGAAAATACCATTCATGCATCCCTATAGCCAATAATTTTTGTGTAGGCAGTAAATTATAAATAGAATCAAGTATTGGTTACTTGTATTTAAAAATAAATAAATAAAACCCCATGCATTTGATTTATATACCCATGTTTTAAGTCTTAAAGACTAGAGAGAGGTAAATAAAACAATATTGAAATCTTTTCATCTATGAGAGTCCATGAATGTGTTAAAAACTTCATCAGATGACACTTTTTAAACTTTCCAACAGAAGTCCCTACATTAGTTCATTTAAACACAAGGTTTAAAAATACACGTATTTTACATTTGATTCTGTAGGTTAAAATTTGGCCAAATGAACTGTCAGTATCTGCCAGCTGGAAGCCCCCACTTCTCACTGGAATGCACACTTTATCATATTAAGGTACTTCTTATTAACGAAGCAGGTCTAGGCCACTACAGTATTCCAAAACAACAGAGTATTAGGCTTCTCTCCAGATAATTCTGACTCTGTAGGTCAAATTGGGACCAAGGATTCTGTATTTTCAGTAAAGACTCTGGTGAAATCATTTTGTCAGTAAAATTCAGGAAATAATTAAGGCAAACCATACTAGGATTAATTCTTCTATTTAAAAAATATTATTATTACTATTTTAAAAAGAATTATTATTAATGCTTCTTTTATAAACAATCAAACTTAGAAAGCTGAGGCTGGAAGTTGGATCAGTATTGAGGTTTTCAGAACTGCTGCTGTCTTGAACCTGTGGCTCACTGTTGTTGCCTGTTATCCTAATCTTTGTTAGCAACTTTGCCTTTCTCTGAGGATTATTTCTGCTTCTATCTGGTATTTTCGTGACCCTTTAGTATTTCTTGGTAATTTGATTTGTTTGTTCATTCATGCATAATTTGGCTTAGTCTGCTGATAATCTATAAAATTAGAAAAATCTTATGTCCGGTTCACTGTTGCTTGCTTAGTCCTTAGAAGACTTTTCTGAAAACTTCATAAAATATATAACTGCGGTCACCCTCGTCGAAGACGCCATGAGTTTTCTCTTAATTGGACTACTTCTTTACACCTTCCTGGCCTTCAGGAAGTTTTTCTAAGAACAGCCAGTGTGTTATTGTTCATGCTGTAATTTGGTCATGTCACTACCCTGCCTCATGGATTACTAGGCCACACGTGCTCTATCCTCTGCCTAAATCTCTCAAGTCATCAACTTGGCTATCTCTTGTTTCCTTTCATAGACATGACCTTCTATATGTTTCTTGAGCACTCTAAATTTGTCCTGCCTCAGACCCTTTACACTTGCATTTCTTTTAGTTTAGAATGTCCTTCCTTATCTTCATCTAAATTGCTCTTCACTTTATTCAGGTCTTTAAAAAACAAGTCATATTTTCAGAATTAACTTCCTGACTGATTGACCATTCATTAATTTCTTATTTTTCTTTATAATGGCACTGCTTGAAATTATATGCTTATTTCTTTACTTGTGTATTGTCTGATATTCTACAGGAATATTCCCTCCATGATGGGAGGTACTTTTACTGTCTTACTTATTGATATATCTCATGTGCCTTGAAAAATCCTGGGGCATAGAATGGCATTTAATTTTTCTAACATGCATAACTTATTTTTATGGGATTTAAAGCTAATAAAGGATATGTAGCACATGGTCCTACTTTATAGTTTTTAAGTCAAATCAATTATTGCATGGATCATTCTAGTCTCCTCGGTTTACTTACCTGTAACCTCCTGCTCCAAGAGTGGCTCTCACCACCTGTCATCCAGTTACTTAATTGTTTAATTTCAGTATAAATGTCTTCAAAGCAATACATTTTTTATTTGTTTTTGGCACAGTACAATATAGGTAGAACTATATTTGAATCTAGTATATATTGAATATCTGACTTACATATGAATATGAAAGGGAATAGTAAAATGAATAAACAATGTTATTAAAGAATTTCAAGGAAATCTAGAGACTTCTGGAGCAAAGAATAAATAAAGAATTAGAAGTCAAGTGACTACCACCCCTAACTACTTGTATAAAATAAGAGCTACTGGAAAAAAAAGTCAAAGAATATATATGTGTATATACCCACACACAATTTCATATTTATGTATATAGAGACAATTACATGTATAAGTATGTTTAATAATTATAAAACTTAAGTGTATTCATTTTTTTTTGAGATGGAGTCTTGCTCTGTCACCCAGGCTGGAGTACAGTGGTGCGATCTCTGCACACGGCAACCTCTGCCTCCCGCGTTCAAGCGATTCTCCTGCCTCAGCCTCCTGAGCAGCTGGTGTTACAGGCGCCTGCCACTGTGCCTGGCTAATTTTTGTATTTTTAGCAGAGATAGGGTTTCATCATCTTGGCCAGGCTGGTCGCGACCCCTGACCTCGCGATCTACCGGCCTCGGCCACCCAAAGTGCTGGGATTATAGGTGTGAATCACCGCACCCGTTCCTCGAGTATATTTTTAAGATAAAATATATTCCTTCAGTAAAGAACAGATTTTTGAAATGATGAAAGATAAAGTATGGTTTCAAATCTATGTGTCTTATGACTCTCTTCATAAGGCTTTCCATTCTTTCAGTTCTTCACAAAGGTGGAAAAGGGAAGGGGGAAAAATAGGAAGACAAGCCCTAGCTAATCTAAAAACCTAAGCTACACTTATAGAATTTCCAGAGAAACATGGGAAATTACAAAACCTACATCCAATGAATTTATCTTTAGTTTATATTTTCTAAGATGAAATAGTATTGGCACTAGCATAGTGAATACCTCTTTTCTTTTCATGTCTATCTTTCAGTATTTATCTGAATAATAGTATAATACTGTCTATACTGAATTTCAGTATAATACTGTCTTTTAGTATTTATCTTTACTGTCTATGTATATGATCATGTAACAATTTAACTGCCTCCCACAGACTACAGATATATTTTTAAATGAAATGCAGATGTAGATAAATCCATATTTTATTTTATATATACATATATACACACCACATACACATACATACATCTCTAAGAGAATCATGTATGTCTTTTGTAGCTGGTTTAATAAAGCTACATATAGTGATTACTTTGCTATCTTTGTTTTGGTGTACATATTAGCATTTGAATATAAGAAAATGAGTAACTAGATTTCCTAAAGTAAATGAGAATTGCAGTTATTGAGTTATAAACTTATTCAAAATTAACAGAAAAGTAAGGCAGACTTATTATAATATACACACTCACAAATGTGTAATATTATACACTTTATATTTTTCTAATACATAACATAAATTTTATATACTTACATATTTAGTATATCCTTCTTACTATGTTGTCATTTGATACTGTTGGACCAGGAAAAGTAACTAACAGTGTATTCTCAACACACTTAGTACCTAACCATGTTCTGTACTAAAGAAAGAAGGTATTTTAAAGGTTTATTTCTCAAATAAAAATTCAATCTGCTCACTCAGACAAAAACCTACAATCACTCCATCTTAAAAGCCTGCAACTGGATCTTTTGATATATGACCTCAGTGAAGTTTTGAAATGACCATTTTACCAAAACCTGGCCTTAAATGTCAGTAGTTCTAGAGAGAGGATATCTATTTTAATGAAAAGAATTTATAAACTAAAATGTACCATTAAGTATAGTTTTTTTCAAAGACTTGAAAATCACAAAATATTAAGAATTAGTTGCTTCTAGCAGGAAATGAAAGTAACTTAATTGCCAAGAAGTAATTTCTGATGTGATTATACTTCATAGTTGAAAGTACACACTTTAAATGTTGTTTTGAAGTCACATCCACAGTGATATTAATTTGAAAAGAAAATGACAGTAATAAAAATAGAAAACTATATCACTGGCATTCATAGTCAGTATTCTCTAAAATAACAGTGCAAATTACAAAAACAAATATTAAATGTAACAAGGTGTATAATGACAACATGCCTCCTTCTGAATAGCAAAATTAATCTCACACGAAATAAATTGTCATTGAATTTGTTTTCCATTCATTACTTGTTATTATCCTATAATAGAATTTTTAATACACAAAGAGGCCTACGTGTCAATGATTATTTGATCTTAATAACCACAATCCTCATTTTATGAGAAACAGAATTTAAATAATTTTTACAGTATCATATTAAAATAAAATGAGGCTATATCTAGCAGATAGCATGGTGCATTTGGAAAACTTTAATCAACTCAGTATTATTCAGTTATACTATATTCAAGAGAATATAGTCCCATATGCAATTTTCAATAATGCTTTATCAATATCAAACTTCCACTATGGAATACTTCAGTTTGTTTTACAGAAAATTAAGTAGTAATTAGCTCAGAAACAAATTTTTATAGCTTATGTTTAACAAAAAAAATTAGTGTCCTCTTATAAACCCACATTAAATAGGGTTTTGGTAACCACAGATTAAGTCACTAACAGTAACAAGGCCATAAAGTGCAAACTCTAATTCAATTGTTAATTATTTTAAAATTTTCACAATTTGAACCAATCTGATCAAGCATTTTTAAAAGCAAAACAAACACATCATAAATATAGAGAACCTACTCATTTTCCTTTCTCACTTCTCATTGATCTTAAACTTTTATATAGCCAAATGAACAACGGAATCATTTAATTCACTAGGAATTAGGATAATAAATTATTTATCTATTGATTGTTTAAAGAACCAGATTGAATTTCTATTATACCATTAAAATTCAGGATCACCACGTCTTCTCTGCCGAAATATATTCTCGCTGATATCATCTGACATGATTTCTTCAAAATTTGAAATTATGCCAGTAGACACAAAAAAATAAACTTTATGGCTACAGAATGAACAGGAGACCTGAGTAGTCTTTATCAGCAGCTCTCGTAACATCCCAATCACAATATCTTTAAATAGCATCATTTCTAACAGCAACATGACAGCCTGGAACTACAGAAAATACAGGATTAATGATTGCAGCTGGTCAACCTTTTAAAGTCCAGAAAAAAAGCCAAATCACAACATTCTGTTCCACATTAGTAATGTTGCCAGATATTTAATTTTTAAGCCATGGGACTAATTTTAGTGAATCAAACCACATATTCTTCAGTTGTGGGAAATATCTGTTGCTCAAGTCACATGTAAGGCCATTTTTTACTCAGACAGATCACGCAGAGAAATTTCTAATGCTGACAAAATATATCATTATAAGTTTAAGTGGCGTAAAATCCGTATTTTTTGTTTCACTGGAACAGTAGTCTAGATTCCCATTTATTTTAAAAAGTAAATAAAATGTAAATAATATTGGCTGCAGAGTGCCCAAGATGTATTTTGAAAAAATTTCAATTATTAGAAAGAACTAAGTCCAAATTTTACTTTGAGAATTGTTTAACAAATATCGGCTAAGTAAATGAACAAATAGATGTATGTACGAATACATAGATAATGAGGCTACTGTAATTGCTGTACCATAAGAATACATAATATATTACATTTATAAGAAACATTATGTGCCTGACAGTTTATAGTTTAAGCACTTTATATACATTAACTCATTCAATCTTCCTAACATCATTAGGAAGTAGAAACTATTATCGTCTCTTTTTGATGCACAGAAGTTAATTATCCAAGTTCAGCCCACCAGGAATTGGCAGACCTTAGCAGTCTTTCTTCAGAGTTTGTATTCTTGAGTATTATTCCATAGAATAATGAAAGAACAGCTCTAAATAGAGTGTTACATTTAATATGTCATCGCACATACAATTATGTTAAAGATTATTCAGATTATCTAATTTCTTCTTTGAGTATATAAATGTCTTAATTTTTGCTCAGTTTCCTGACTGCTTTGCAAAGCTAGTTATAAAAAGCAATAGGAGAAACAATTGTCTCTGATTAAGCAACTTTTTATTGCACGTTCTGTGACATGTAATTGTAAAACTCTTAGTTGTATTACCTAAATCAAAGTTTTACAACTATTTTTGATCTACCATGAAACATTTATATAATAGCATTCAAATATATGAGAAATATCTCTACATACTCTATACTGATGAAACTTGAAAACTGTCTTCTGAAAATAAGCCAAGATAAATCCTCACAACGATTAACGGTACACACATAATGACCGCTCTCTGCTTGCTGCACCATAGATAAGATGAACTGTGGATTTTGAGAAATGCCCTGCATGCTAAATGCAAATTCAATTTTTCTCTACCACTCAGGAATACACATGTAAACACTTTGAGGCAAATATTATGATACAGATAGCCATACATATCCTCTAGTCTCTATATATTTCAAATCATGTATGTATATATTTCACAAACTTTGATACTTCATGATTAATAAATAATAACTTGTAAAAAGTAACATAAAACATGCATGTGGAGTAACAAAGCAGAGATCTGAAGGACTCATATGTAAGTTTCTTCCTTATTTGTACCAGCACATTCCTTTCCTCAAAACTCAAAACATCTCTTTCTCCATCTCATGGACTTTTAACAGGTCTCCCCACTGAAGAAAAAGTGCTATTGGCAATTCTCCTCTTCCTGTCCTCCCTCCTTTCCTTTTTTCCTAATATTACTGAAAAACTACTGTATGCCAAGCACTAGTGAGTTGGGCTATCGCAATCAACAATTCCACGTGTCCTGGCCAGTGACCATACAACTAGGGATATTAAAAATAAATAGTTTGGGAAAAGTATTAGATATCACAAAGAAAGTTAGATCATTCCTCTGAAAATCTATGTACCTGCATTCCAGATTATACAACCTTGAGCACAGAGAGTGGCCTCATTTATCTTTGTATCCTCTATAACTAGAAAAAGAACAAGCATGTGGTAAGTGCCCAATAAAAAAAGATCCAATCCATCAAGAAGCCAATGAAACAGGAAAGTGGTATAAGATATTTCTGACAAGTAGTGAAGATGTAATATCATCATTAAAAATAGAATATTAGTTTCTCAAAATTTATGGATAAAACTGACAAATGTCAGTTTACTTGTAGATGAACTTTTATTTAAAAGACCAGAATTGAGTAAACTTGAAAAAAGCCTTTATGACATTATATTACAAGTTTGATTCTAGCTCAAGTTTAATGATTAACTGTACATTTTATGAGCAAAAATGATACAAAAATAACCAATTCTTATAAATTCAGGGAGGAATTGGGGCAAGTGAAAATTGCTAAGCAGTACAATAAATATCATTTTAATTTGCTTTTCAAAGTAATGGCTATATATAATTGACTGCTATAATGTAATGTTTGCAAATGTAGAAACTTGCCATAGATATAGAAGTGAAATAGGTAAGAGCAACCTGCGATCCAATAAAATCGCTTAAAAATACTGGAAATAAGTTTGGTTAACAACACTTTATAGAGAAAGTCTACAGTTAATTAATGGAAACAAGTCAGAATATGCTTGAAACCTTTGTTGAAAATCATCTAACTAGCTTTAGACTTCTATGTTGAGTTCCTTTTTGTTGTTCTGTTTTGTTTTTGTTTTTGTTCATGTTTTTGGTTTTGTTTTTGTTTTTTAATATGGAGTCTTACTCTGTCACCAGTCTTGAGTGCAGTGGTGCAATTTGACTTACTGAAGCCTTGAACTCCTGGGCTCAAGAGATCTTCCCGCCTCAGTCTCCTAGGTATCCTGGAATACAGGTGGGCAATGCTACACCTGGCTAGTTTATTCATTTATTTAATTAATAAAATCACTTTCTACTACTGCTGTTGTAGCCAACTAGAGCAGGTTGTGTCTTGTTTTTATTTGAAGTAGATAAATTTTGCATATAAATTAATAAATTATATATTATATATAAAAATACATTTGTAAATATATTTAGTGCCTCTATATTTTAAGTATCAACAGCTCATAAGTAGTGGATTAGGGATTTAAACACATATAGGATTCTAAAGGTACTTAACCTGATGCTTCTAAATATAATGATACAATGTGGTGTTTAGTAAAGTTAATTCAAAGAAAGATGTAGCATGGTGATCTATGCAAAACACTCACGAATGCAAAACGTTACATACAGGTTAAGTATGCATCCAGAACACAATAAAATTTTTGAGTACTGAAGCAGGTTATTCTTAGTTCATTAAAAACACTGTAGGGTATTTGTTTTTGACATAGTTCTTTATATAACTTAAAATGACTTCCATAATATAAACACTTTCCTTGTGCAGTGAATACAGAATCTAAACTTAATTTAGGTAAAATTTTGGGAGGGTTCCATATTAAAATACACAAAATTATAAAACAAAATATTCTAATGCCCATTCTGATTACTAGGCCTCTCTTCAGTGAAACAAAGTTGTAAGACCACACCAACATATTTGATATTCCCTTAGAATGTATAGTGATCACATTATGTTGGCCAGAACATGCATAGTTAAAACGTTATGTTGGCCATAGAATATGAGACTCTTGATTCTATTCACCCAGACACTCAGATATATTTCAACACAGCCTTGCCAAAGTATCCTATCATATAGATTTCCTATTGCTGCTACCACAAGTTACCAACAAAGTCGTGGCATAAAGCAACACAGATCTATGATCTTATGGTTCTAGGGGTCAGAAGTCTAAAACTCAAGGTGTTGGCAGGGCTGTGTTTCTTCCGGAGGCTTCGGCAGAAAATCCATTTCTATGTCTTTTCTATCCCCTGAAGACTACTGGACTTCCTTGGCTCCAGCCTCTTCCTCCATGTTCGAAGCACTTTCACTCGGCTGGGAGCGGTGGCTCACGCCTGTAATCCCAGCACTTTGAGAGGCCTAGGCGGGCCGGACCACCTGAGGTCAGGAGTTCGAGACCAACCTGGCCAACATGGTGAAACCCTGTCTCTACTAAAAATGCAAAAATTAGCCGGGCATCGTGGCGGGCGCCTGCAATCCCAGCTACAGCTACTCTACTCGGGAGGCTGATGCAGGAGAATCGCTTGAACCCGGGAGGCGGAAGTTGCAGTGAGCCGAAATCGTGCCACTGCACTCCAGCCTGGGCAAAAAGGTGAGACTCCATCTCAAAAAAATATAAAAAATTAAAAAATAGCACTTTCACTCTAGCCTCTGGTTCAGTAGTCACATCTCCTTTTTATCTAACTCTATTGTCTCTCTTCTATTAATATAAACACCCTTGGATTACAGTAGGCTAGGATAATCTCCCTATACAGGATGACCTACCAATCTCAAGATCCTTAATCTAATCACATTAGCAATTCCTTTTTCCATTTAAAGTAACATATTTAGAGATCCTAGGGAATAGGTTGTGGACTTTTTTTTTAGAAGGGCATCATTATTCAGCCTACCACATCTATATATATCCTGGTTTTCACCATGTTTGTGTCTACTCTGTATCATTTTATAGGCTTCTCATGTTCACATTCTAGGCCAAGATGATATATTTCTAACATATTATGGATTTGTTAAATGCACCTATAAAATTATATTTTAGTTATATATATCCAAACACTTTCCACGGGACTACTTAAACATAGTTAGCAAATTAATATCTTATTTGTATTCATTTATGGAAGGTTTTTTTGGATATTGATCTAATCTTATTTGAAATATCACTAAATATTTTTAAATGCATCCCTTCCCTTTGTTCTTCCAAAGCACTTCTCTATTCATCACTTGCCTTTTACATAAATTAATGCAACTTTTCATCCAATGTTTCAAAATTCCAATGGAATAGGCAGAAAATTGCCTCTTGAATCAAGATTGCTGCTTCACATAATGTTGTAGGCCATCTCACTACTAAATTGTTATGTTGAAATCAAAACACTGACTATTTTTTGAAGACCATGAAGTACCCAACCAGGACACCCTGTTTAGGAAGACTTTTATGTGATTTTTCCAGCCTGTTCCAAAAATGAAAAACACAGCCCGACAATGTCTTGTCTAAGATACAGTGATTAAAATCAAGTATACATAGGAGACACCACAGAAATATAGGTCCTTGTAATTACCCCATTGCCCTCTCTATGTGCAAATTATGGTATACATAAGGATAGGAATTTGCCATTAATTGTCAATATTACATATAAAAATCACATAAAAAAATAGAAACACCTATATTATCCATATTTTAACACTGGTAATAAACTATATATACACTCTGGGCAAGTTCATGAATGCTCTATTGCTACACATTAAATTTAAACTCACTGTCACTGAGAAGTTTAGATTTGTGTAATAGGTGTCTTGGATCAGTCCATGATTTGTATCCATTGTTAGGTTTCTTGGCACAGAGTGGAAGCATTTTCATTGATGAGTCCACACATATGGGCTAAGAATAATATTTGCAGAATTTAGATTAAGTATTCTTGAAGGCATACAAAATATTCATAATGGCATTTGTATGGTATGGTTTTTTTCATCTTCAAAGGATTCTTTCAAGTGTAGAAGATACTAAGAAATCAAAATATTACAAGCCTTGATGCTGATTCTCATAGCCACAAGGACAAGGGGAGAGCTGGGATATCTAATTAGATTGACACATTCTTGAAATACTCCCAGATAAATTAAGGGTTTATAAACAAAGCACTTGTCTAGATGTTGCACTGTCTTTTTCTTTTTCCGCTTGTTATCTGAAAAATCACTATGGCTGCTGGAAACCCCAGATCTGGAGTTGAGGAGAGCTTCCATTCTAGCTCTGTCACTATCTTAGCATTAGGGGTAAAGATCTGAGCCTTTTTATATGTAAAATTAGGGTGTTAATGGAAACCATTTTCAGTAGTTTCTCTTTGATAGTTAAAAACGTTCTGCAAGCATAGAAATGAAGCACTGGAAAAAAAAAATCCATCCACAGTTGGTGGATTCAATTATCTGACTGCATATTGAACATCTCCAATTAAATACCTGCATTAATAAAATGTAACTATTCTATAAAATTTAAATATGATTTTTTCTTCCCTGTGGTTTTAAGTATTTATTATAATGTTAGAGTTAAATTACAAACTTTTTCTCAGTGATAGTAGATACTATAATGTTCTCAATGAATAATGTGATAGCAACCCTTAGTAATGAAGTAACTATAAATAAGATCAAATTCTTTTCTGTGAGGTAGATTAGGCTGTTACCGATGAAAGCTGCTTAATTTGACTTATATTTGTAGGAGTTAGGTCAGTTTGGACATATTCATCTTTTGACACAGAGTTGTTCTGATAAAATAGAACTTGGGGAATCAGAAGCCATTATATAAATTCTTACAAATGGATGATTTGTATTCTTAAGAGAGTATTTAACACTTTGGAGAAATGTTTCTATGTTTCCTAATCAACTACTATCAAGGTCTACTAAAATAGTGCTATAAACAGACACACACATACACACACACAAAATATAACTAACATCTATTAATTCACAATTTCTCGAGACACTCATGTTAAATGAAAATTCCGTCCATCATATTTTAAACTCCTGGTTACTCAGAGGATAAGATGATCATATCTCCTATTTTTAAATCACCCCCAAATAACCAAATGGAGGTACTGATGGAACAATTCAGAGACAGATAAAACAAAAACTAACTGGTACCACATGCGCATGAAAAGTTGACTAATTTGTGATTCAATGTTTGTACTTCTGAATATGTACAAACTTCAGTAAAATATCCTTAGATTGAACAGTGTAGTATATATTTTGAAACCTACATGTTTGAAATAGTTAAATCACCGTAAGATCAAATAAACATAAGATTACCAGAAAGATAACTAACTTTGACTATTTAACACATGAGATCACCTATCCATAACTAACTTGCACCTACTGGTATGTGAACAGTTTAATGACTCTCTGATCAATTACGTAATGCCAAAAGCTTTTCCCCCCCTTTATTTAGCACTCATTTGATTGTTATTTTTATGCCCTCTTTGGAAAATGATGCCAGGTTTTTGATCTACGTATTTTCATTATAATAACATAGTAGGGAAGAAAGGGATCCTCTTTTTATAGCGTTCACTGCCAGGAATTTAGGAATGATGTGCTAATTTTTACAAGTATGCCTAAAGAGAATGAAAGGGATATTTGAAGAATATGTAAACAAGATTAAAATGTAAAAACAAACAATAATTTCTAATAGAAAAAATGAAGTGTTAACACTATGATAAGTTATTTACAATATTATTTTATTTTTATTTCCCAAATTTACCCATGTGTAACAAAGGCATTTTTGTGAAACTTATTCCAGAACCTCAGCTTGCAATATTGCAAAGAAGGCAAAGCCATCCTACTGAGTTTATAAGTTTTCATAAAGAAACTCTGGCTTCCTGCCAATCAGAGCCTATTTCTTACTGTACTTAGTGGCTATCATTCTTACAAGTGCTGGGAAAACTTCCCAAATAGGCCTTAATGGTGTCCATTGCCCTACATTACAATTAGGCATTTGTTTCTTTAATTAATTAAAAAAGACATATCAAGTTTTAGAACACTTCACAAATAGTAATAAAAGACTTTTCACTTTTTGTTAGATAATAATGTACAATTGAGCATATCTTCTCAGAATGATCAAGAAATAATACATTTTCTTGAAATCTATAATAATTAGGGAATGACCAACATTTCTGATGCAAAGTTACCAATTACTGACCAGAAAGTCATTCACAGGATTTTAATCATGTTGTTTCTGATTATGCAACTTGATTGCATATTGGATTCAGAGTGAATCTAGACCACAACTTAAGTTCTGCCAAAATGTAGTAAAAATCAAGAATCCTACCAGTGCCTCAATATAGTCATTTGTAAAATTGGGGTTATATCTGTTTTACCTAACTCACAAGGTCATAGGGATTTAATACCATATTAAATTTAATTTTAAAATAATTAAAATAATAAAATTTCCATGTTAAAAATTTAAAAAAATCATGAATTTACAGTTAAAATTTAAGCATCATTTTTTCCCTGTCCTATGGCGTCTTATCAGATCTCATAAACCTCATACTGCATCCTTTTAAAAATATTTCAGAAATGAAACTCTCTGGATTCAGAAAACAGTATTTATCTGCTTATACAGCATCATAGTAGGATCATTCTTTTATTTAATGAAATACTTGGAGGGAGCCTATCATGTGCCAGGCATTACTTTAATCGCTGGGAAAACAGCAGTAAACAAGAACAAGGCCCATACTTTCTTGACATTTGCATTTAAAATGCTATTGATTTATCTATAAACTCATTCATTTAATGACTAAAAGACCATCAAAAATAATCATAACAACAAAATGTTCAATTGAAGTCAAGATTATTGCATAAGCCTCATATTTGATTTTTCATCTTATTTCTCCCAACGTGAATTCCCTGTATCAGTTAAATAATTAATTAGTTATTATTTAATTAATATTTAATTCTTGGAAATAATTAAATATTAATTAAATTAAATTAATTAATTTAATATTTTGGAATCTACATGTTGGAAACATGTAAATTTAAATATATACACATGCATGTATATATGTATCCATATATATGTATACATTCATGTATAAAGTTTCACATGTTTTCATCTTTGAAAGGCCTCCCCACATTTGACTTATAAAATATGAGCAGAAGGCTATAGAGACACAAAGAAGACAGTGAAGAACGAAATGGAGCTGAGGAGAGTTATGAAAGGATTTCAGTAAGAAAATATGTGAGCTGAAGCTTACAATGGAAACTCTTCCACTGGACAAAGAACATTTTCAAAATGTGGAAGTGGACAGTAGAGAGATATACTATAGGGACATCAAGTAGAATGAAAATGAAAACTAATTTTTAGAGTTAGTGACAAGATGATTAGTGGTTTTATTTGGAAAAAAATAGCAAGAATGTCAACTCAAAAGGAGGAAACCATATAAAAGGAAAGGACACTAAAAGTTTTAAGTTGGAACTATAAGATAATATAATGCGTAATTATGAAAAAGGAGTGAGAACTCAGAACCAAAGTTCTGAGAAGGTAAATAAAATATAAGGGTTGAGGCAGTTTACAATTAAAAATAGCTGTAACAGCTAACACTCTGAACAATGAATTAACTAAAATATACTAAACCCTTACATACACCAATTCACAGAAACTTCTCAACAATCCTACGAAGTAGATACTATTATTATGCCCATTTTACAGGTGAAGATACTGAGGTAAGGAAAAACTACAACTAGCACTGCAGTTGATAAAACCCAGGAAGTCTGGATTCAGAGTCTATATGTCTAACCATTGATACCATATAATAGGAGTTATATCCTAGAAGAGACGAGAAAACTTGGAATACTTGAATACATTCATATACATAAAATCTACTTTATATTTTATAAGGTAAATCCAGATATTTAACACTTTGGTATTGCTTAGAATTACTGTACAAGTTAGGTTAATGTTTGTTCTATTTGTGTCTAATTCCTAACATAAAAGGTGCACAATCTCTGCTCAACTAAGTAAAATGTTGTTGCGCTGTTCCGCACCCCTCCCCCCGCCGCCTCCCCGCCGCCCCAAACCCTGCTTTGGGATACCAAGTATCAGAATCAACCACTCTTTAAAACTCTTTATAGTCCAAGAGTTCATATCTTGCAAGTGCTGGTTGAAAATTCCTCCCTAAACCTGAGTAGAGTTACAAGATGCTGACATAAAAGCATTTGAGTTAAGAAGAAAATGTCCATGAATCAACAATTAAGCAAGCATAAAGACAGATGACAGGGTATTTTAATTTGTCTTCTTAGGAGTTTGAACTGAGAATTCATGATCTCTATCAAAAACTACCCTGATTTACTTTAGTAATTTCAGTAGTGTATTTTATTCTGTACACAATGTGCCTGCATTTCTTCTATTTTCTTTCATATTTGCATTTACCGAAAGGAAAGCCTAATGTTTAGGGTTTCTGCATTTAATTGATTTAGATGAACTAATGCCTTTGATATTTTTAAAAAGTAAAAAAAAAATTTGTTTGCATTATGAAAGATTATGTCATGTTTGTAGCTATCATGTTAATTATGTGGTATTTTATTTATCTTTTTGCAATAGTTAGCACTAGATGCTTGTATCCTAATTATCAGAAAATAAATAGAAATACTTCAGAAATACTTGACACTAATATTATGAGATGTTTTCACATATGGTCTTTGAGAATGTTACTGTAAACATTTAATAATATACTTATTTAAACCAAAACAGACTTCTTTGCCTTTTAATAGTATATTTGAAAATGTTATTTCTAACTTCAGAAATATTGTCATTAACATTGTCATAGACAGAATCAATATGAATACTACTAAAATTTTGAAATAGATGTTATTAAAGAAAATAAACAAAGGTATTCTCTGGCTTTTATTAATTCATTAAAAAGTTTCTTCAATAAATATATAAGTAATACACTAAGAAGAGAATATTGCGATAAAGCAGGACACTCCAGAACAGAGCTGGAGATATGGATACATATTAAAGTTAGTATTATGTGTGCAAAAATTTAGTAATAATCATACAGAAATAGTGAGATTAAGGAAAATATATAAATTTTTGGTTTTTATTCAACTTATACTTTTCCTAAATCTTACACACACACACACACACACACACACACACACACACACAGAGGGAGGAATTTTCTAATCTTATCAGAAAAATGTAAAGTTATTTTTGATTACTTCATAATAAAAAATACACTTCAATTAAATAAGCTAAATTTTTTGTAGCATCAGGTCTAGTAATCATAAGCAATTCAAAGTTTTATTACTCATTCAGGCATATGCAAAGCAAGGGGGGGGCCTTTGAGGAGGAGGGATACCACCTTGAGGAGGGTTCTCCGATGACTGGGAAAAGGGAGAGAAGGAGAAGAAAAAGAAGAGGAAAAGCCTTGTCTCTGGAGCCAATTTTAGTGGCCCATCTCCCTATGGGTGTCTTCAGAGGTGGTAGTTTGGGGAAGAAGAGCAAAGAAATTGAGAAGGCTGCTTTGTGTGCAACTTACCAAGCTTAGTAGAAGTAAGTAGGGCTAAGATTTCTGTCTGTAGTTGTCTGCCCTAGGCCTGTGTTAATGTTTCCACCAGACGTCATTTTGCTGTCAGTAATTTACTGTTTCCAAACTTATTTCTCCACAAATAAAATATCAAAAATAAATTTACTACATAATAGACAAAATTAACAATTTTAAAATGGATAATCCCTGTCAATATACTATATTAATTTTCTAATAACTTCAGCATCTTTAATATACTATATTAATTTTCTAATGCCATCAGCACCTTTAATAACCTAATATAAAAGTTAGTGATACAAAGTAATTAATTAAAGAAAAATGCAAATGACCTGTAAACATGAAAAAAAGAAAAAAGATTAGCTTCATGTGAATTAAACTATCCAACTGGCAAAATTAAAAATAACCTAAAAGCATATACTACTGAGAGTGTGAAAAAACCAGTATTTCCACACTTTATTTGAAAAAATGCAAGCTATTTGCAAAGTACATTTATAGTGTTTATTTAAATTTGAAATGTATAGATCTAGAATAATTTATCTTTACCACTAGTTAAATATGTCTTTAAAAATGCTCACTCTGGTATTACTTATAATAGGAAAATTTTTTTAAAAAGGCAGGATGGAAGAAAGGAAAAAAGGGAGGGAGGAAGAGATGAAGTAAGAAAGAGAAAAAAGAGCAATTGGAATGACCTAGAAGAACAAATTATGGTGTATCCATTCTATGGAATATACTACAACTACGGATGTTATTTTGCATTTCATTACAAAATAACTGTTTAAAGGAACTACTGACCTGCACTGACTGTGTAACACATATTAATAAAAAAATGGTTTGGAATGTTTGGAAATTCAAGGCATCAGAAAAAAAATTCTTCTCAATTAAGAAATATAATCTAAGCTAAATAGAATAATTATCAAGAAAATCTACTAGGTAGCCAAATCAATTGCACTTCTTGATTACATCTTTGTTGTAAGTGCATGCCTATAATCTTTTTATTCTAACATATACAGAGCATTCACCATGTGCCAGTACTATGCCAGGTGTTCAACATAGATTTCATCATTTAACCTTCAAAATAACCAAATGACTTAGATGCTATTATTATCCTATTTAATATATACATAAACAGGCTATGTATAATTTTCTAAATAAAATGTCCAATGTAATTCAGTTTATAAGAAGAGGTTCCATGTAGTCTGTTATGAACTGAATATTTGTGCCACCCCCCACACACACCCCATCCAAATTCATATATTGAAATCCTAACCACCAATGCAATGGAATTTAAAATGGGGCCTTTAGGAGGTAATGAGGCTTCAGTGAGGTCATTAGGGTGGGGCCTCCATGAGAAGAGCTCTTGTAAGAAGAGGAAACTTTAAAGAGATCTTTCTCTTTCCACATGTATGCACCAAGGAAAAGCCATGTGAAATTATAGCAGAAGGCAACTGTGTGCAAACCAGTAAGAGAACTCTCACCAAAAATGAATTGGACAACACAGTGACCTTGAACTTCCCAGTCCCCAGAATCGTGAGAAAATTAATTTCTGTTGTTTGTGTCAACCAGTCTATGGCATCTCTAGCTGACTAAAACACAGTCTGCCTACAGAGATTTACTCTTTATCTTATACTGACTCCACAAATCTATATATCAGTGCCATTCTGTGTACTTGTGTGTGTGTAGAAACTGGGCATCCAGATATGTGAGTACTCACACACAATCACGCATCCACACAATAATTTTTACATATTTCATATAAATATGTTGAATTATTAAATTTCTGAGTTTCTATAAATAATAAAGCAGAATAAAATTACATATGCCCACTACAACCATATTTTTCCTTAGAGCTAGTAACAAAACATTTTTGAAGCACTTTATGTTGTCTATAATGATAAGAATAGTCATTATGAATTGACAGTGCCCCACAAGGTGAGAAGAAATTGAAATGCAGAGGAGGGTGAGTGACTTGCGGCAGTCAGAGTCACTGCCTAACACTTGAGATGTCAACTCTCAAGTCTCAGATCTTTACTAAGTTCACCAGATCATGATCATTTATACAGTGAACTTCTGAAGTTAGAAACCCTTTAAAGTCCCTATTTGAACAAACTATATATTCTCCAACAGTTCTGTTCAAAGAATGATGCTAGAAACCTAAAACACCTTGGAGACTTGCCTTTTAGAAGAGCAAATCTAAAATGTCAGGTATAGTGGAGGAGAAGGTCCAGCTGTACTATCCTGGGGTTTTCCCTAGTTATTTACAACTTGTCTAGACTGAGGCATTGTACTTCATAGATGTTTCTGCTTTTCATTACTTTTTTAAAAAAGTGTATCCATATATAACTTTTCCCTATCTGAATTACATAAAGCTATCCAAGTTTTTCTAATATGTCGGTGAATTTTAGCTGCACAAAACCTGTAATTGTATGAGATGGAATCTTGTTAGAAAAATAGTAAACATACTAGATATTTCAACAGAGGGCATTTAATATAGTGAGTTGTTTATACTGTTACTGCAATACTGAGTTAGATGGAAAGGAAATATTGAGGTAACCCAGTGACAATCACTGAAAGAGGCAGCTATCATTTCCAGGTCGAAGAGACAGGAAAAATTTAAGGCAGATCAGAAACAAGAAGCCTGGCTGAAGCTACCTTAGAAGCCTGGGGGAGGGCCTTTGGGGGGGTGCAATGAGGCTGGTCCTAGCAAGGCCTAAAGACGACTGAGGCTAGAATCTCCTGCTGCTGTGAAGGCAAAAAGCAATTACTAGAGCAGTAATACCTAGAACGGCAAGCTAATAGGAAGGGCAATTTCCTTTCCACACTCCATCTGCTTTCTAGTCTCCTTTGCATTCGCTCTTATTGGTGAACTCTGACAGAAAGCCATTGGGCAAAGGAGAAACATGTTTGCTGGGTCTCAACCCTAGCAATAGCAAAGGAGCCTATAGTAGGATGACCTATTTCCTTAAAAAAATAGTTTATACTTGCAGGTGTCTCTGTGTGTGTGTGTGTGTGTGTGTGTGTGCGCACTGGGGGGTACACATGTATGTGTGCAAGTTTCCTGTAGATTTGATTTGTACTGTAACAGGAAACATCTATTACTAAGAAGTTGACTCTTATTTGAAAGGCTGATATGGTGGACCTGTGTACTTATATAGTAATTTTACTAATGTTGCTACCAAGTAATTAGGCTATATGTTTTCATTAAAACACTTTTACTTTTATAATAGTGCAAATGTGAACTTAAATTCCAGTTCTGCCACTTTCTAGCTGAGTAATTTAGGGAAAATCACTTACCTGTGCTGAAGATCCTTTTATCTCTGCAAAATGAAGATAATACCTATCCTTAAGTTGTTATAAAGATTAAGGATATGATGTATATACATATAATCTAGCCAGCATCTATTATATAGTACTGCCCAGTATAATATTATTGTAGATACAAGTCACTTTCATTTGAACAATCTATTTAATCTTTATAAAATCTCAGGAGAAAAGAGGAAATCAAAGATCCATTTAGTGAATGTTACTATGCACAGTACACTGATAGAAGAATTTTTATAGGAGCTATCTTGTATATATACATTGTCTTGTTTTTCCAACCGAGAGAAATTAAGTTTAAACAGAGGAAGTGATTGGCTCAGTCCTGCCCAGTGTTAACATTCACAGCCAGTGTGCTTTTATTGCCCTGAGTTTAGCTAAAATACTTAGTGTATAAATTGTGGATTTATTTCAGATCAGAAACATTTTATTTGTTTTATTTTTTTGCTGCTGTAACCAATATTTCCCTTCTTTTTTTGGTAGTTCTTCTGTATTATATTACCACTTCATCACTATTTATTGAAAAATAGAAAAACCCTAAAAATTCTGATGGCTTTTGCTTGGCTGCTTTTAGGAGTAATTGTATTTTTCCCCTCAAAAACTTAAATTCTTTTATCCCTAGATAGTTCCTTATATTCCTGGGTACCTAAAAAATTGATATTTTTCTTTGAATTGGTCACTTAACACATTTTTATTTTGTTTAAACAATACAGAAAATATAGCAAAGAAATAAATAGTAATGGAGTTTAGAAGAGTTGAATTCAGAAATATTACTATGATTTATGTTTTATCCTGCACTTCTAATAAATAAAATACTTCTTTTTCTAGTCTGCAAATGTTTCTTATTTTTTATTCATGTTTTGGATATACATTTTTATAGGATATCCATAAACCGAGGGCTATGGTAACTTTAAATCAATCTATATTTTAAAAACCTTGAAATTTAATGTTTGGGTTCATGATTTAAATTTGTTATATGCACATTTTAAATTTACAAACAAATTGTTCAAAATAATTTAGATTTTCTTTTTTTAATTTTTTTTTTTTTTTTTGAGACGGAGTCTCGCTCTGTCGCCCAGGCTGGAGTGCAGTGGCGCGATCTCGGCTCACTGCAAGCTCCGCCTCCTGGGTTCATGCCATTCTCCTGCCTCAGCCTCTCCGAGTAGCTGGGACTACAGGCGCGCGCCACCACGCCCGGCTAATTTTTTTTTGTATTTTTAGTAGAGACGGGGTTTCACCGTGTTAGCCAGGATGGTCTCGATCTCCTGACCTCGTGATCCACCCGCCTCGGCCTCCCAAAGTGCTGGGATGACAGGCGTGAGCCACCACGCCCGGCCTAGATTTTCTTTAATTCAGTATGTGACTATTAAGTTTATAACTGAACAAAAATATTACATTTTTAAACAATATGTTATTTAATTGGCTTATTCATCAGTGTTTAAGAGCATCCATAATCACAGATGAAAAAAGCTAGTTTAAAGCAAATGATGAATAGCTGGAAGCCTTCAAATATAGCTGCCTTATGAGAAAAGTTAATTGATCATAGAGTTTCCTAGTAATGAAGATGCCAACAAGACTGTGAGCATTCTAAAGAAAATTTATCATCAAGAAAATTCACATTAAATATAATATCTGTGTACTCCAGCCTTAACTTGCAAGCTTGAAAGAAATCGGTTGCCATCTAAAATTTTAGCTCTTTTTTCCTGTAGGTTGGTGTTCCATACCTTTACTTGGTGATCTTCTGTCTGACAGATTACACTTACTACATTCATTAAACAAAAAGTTTAATGTTCTTGTACAAAAATATTAATTTTGGTTCAAATGGCTATACTTCAAACTACTTCAAATCCACATACGGATAAAACTTCAGGAGCAAAGCTAACAATTTCTTCTTTTATCTCCTCTAGTATTTCAAGGAATGGAAATATTACCAATTAAGGATGACATGCTTCTTAAATACTGAGTTCATTCTGAAATTCAACGTTCAAAATATACCATCTCCTTTGTCACCAGTGTCATCTGGGCCACCACCATCTCTCCTGAGTCCAGAAATAACATCCTAACTGGTGTTCTTTCTTCCACTCTGGCCACAGAACTATTAGCTCCATAGGTGTCAAAGCAGTCTTTGTACAACAAAAGTTAGATCATGTCAATTATCTGCTTCACCCTCATGATATTTTTAATATAATAACAGATGTTTCAAAATGGGTTACAATACCTTCAGTAATTACAGATGTCTGCTTAATTCAATTGTACCAATTATTATTTTTAAAACTTGGTATTATTTTTGCTTTATTGGCTTAGTATGAATAACTTTATATAATGACTAGAATTAGGTCTATTTGGAATAAAATCCTATCATAATCAGTCAGAAAATTTATTTGTTCATTTAATCATTACTTAATAAATATGCTTTTTCCTGTATATTTTATTAAAAGCATTGATAGATACTGTGACACTACAGGAAAAGGAAAACAAGAAAAGTGTGAAAGCCACAAGCATTATTCTTATAGAACTTAGCTTCTAGTGAGGGATACAGACAAGTAAAAGAGGCTATTACAATGTGGAAATAACTACAGTGGTAGGATAGTGTACTGTGGGAACACCTATGTAAAACACCTTTTCTGGACCTGAAGAATCAGGCAAGTCTACTAATGGAAATTAATTATAACTTAAGATATGAATAATGTACAGAAATAGTCACATAAAAGAGGGTAGGGATGCTCATGTATGCACATGGGGTGCATGTGTGGACAGAAAGTACATTATATGTGTGTACATGTTGTGGAGGGATTGGGGGTCATTGTATGATATTGAGATACTTAAATATGTTTCATTATGGCTGTGACACAAATGCTGAAGTTGGAGAATAAGACATGAAGTAATAACAAAAGCAGGGACAAATAACATAGCTCCAATAAGCCATATTAAAGAGTTTGAATAATTTATTCTAAGACCAACTGGTTATATTCAATAGTTAGAATTAAAGACTGCTATTACCATGTCTGCATTTTTAAAAGCTCACTTTTTTTGTTATTGTTCCCTGAGACAGGGTCTTGTTCTGTCACTCAGGCTGGAGTGCAGTAGCATGATCATAGCTCACTGTAACCCTGAACTCCTGGGCTCAAGCAATCCTCCCACCTCAGTCTCCCAAGTAGCTAGGACTACAGACCTGTGCCACCACACCTGGCTAATTTTTACTTATTGTTGTTCTGATTACATTGAAAACAATGGATTGCGGGGGAGGGGGGCGGGTAAGGCTGTAAATAAAACAGTTAGAATATGGCAATAGTTTCTAAGTAGATATTTGCTATTGGGTGGAGACCATGATATTCACTTAGATATTCCACATATCCCTGCAAAATAATGTTACTGCATTCAATATACTACGACCACCATTATGGTGGATGTCAAACGAAATTATTGCTCCTTTTGTCCCAGTTGCTACTCTGAAAAGAGGATTTGGGGCCAGATAACTATGAGAAATACATATCTGTCATATATTAGAAATACATATATATATTTAACTTTATATAATATATATATATATATTTTCCTAATTCTGAAGCCTAGACTTGAGTGATAAAATTTTGTTGGTTTTTCTTTAAGCAAAAATTGACAAAAACTGGAAGACCTCTAAATGTTACTATTATTTTTGCTTAGACGACATTAAATCAACAATATGCATTTATATCCCATTCCTTGCCAACATAGACAGCTTAAAATGTTAAATTATTTACCACAGATGAATCTATTTACTTGTGAAAAGTGCAATCATTGGACAGGAGGAAAACTAAAAAACAATTGGGAATTTCTGGTATTACTTGAATAAATTTACCCTTATCTGACACAAAAAAATGATTCGAAGGAATTACAACAAAATGAGAAATTTTTAAAATAACCTAATAAGAGGGAAAAGACATGAAAGATATAATGAGAAAACCCAGCATTTATCTAACAAAAGTGCCAAAAGAATAAAGTAGAAAGAACAAGAACATAGGATTTAAAGACACAATGACCAATTTCTAAAATAGATGAAAGTGATAGATATAACTGCATATTCAACAATCATAATGATTTCCAAAACCTGTAAGTGAACATAATACCAATATCAATTTCTTGTTATATGAAAACTGTAAAAATCATAAAGACAATAAAAAATTTAAGAGACAACAGAGAAGAAAGTAAGATCATGTATAAACTGTGATTTACACTGATAACAAGCTCTTTTAGAGGACAATTAAAAGTACGTCATGAGAAATGAAAAAAAATCAAGCTATAAAAAAAGCAAAGAATAGTCAAAAAAAGTAAAAAAAGGACAGAAAAAAATCAGACATATTGTAATTTTATAATAATTATGACATTGCAATTATTATATTTATTATAAATGAACAAAAATACATTGTAGGGCTGGGCGTGGTGGCTCATGCCTGTAATCCCAGCACTTTGTGAGGCCGAGGAGGACAGATCACTTAAAGTCAGGAGTTCCAGAGTAGCCTGGCCAACATGGTGAAACCCCATCTCTACTAAAAACACAAAAATTAGCTAGGCATGGTGGTGCAGGCCTGTAGTCCCAGCTACTTGGGAAGCTGAGGCAGGAGAATTGCTTGAACCCAGGAGGCAGAGGTTGCAATGAGCTGAGATCATGCCACTGCACTCCAGCCTGAGTGACAGAGCCAGACTCCATCTCGAAAACATAGAAACAAACAACAACAACAACAAAAAAAGACTTTGTACTTATAGTTATTTTGAATAAACAAAGCACACAATGGAGAAACTAGAGAAAGAGCCATGTATATATGAGTGTATTATATGTTACAGAGGTGTCATTACTCATAAGAAAATGATAAACACTTTAACAAGTGGCACTGAGAAGCAAATTATTCATAGTAAAATGACCCTCACATCATAATATATAAGAAAATAAATCATAGAGAAATTAGAGATCTCTATGTGAAAATCCAAATTTACTTTTAGATGGGAATATATGACAATATCTTTATATCACACTCCAAGAAATAATTTTTTAAAAATTGACAAGAAGGTACAAATCACACAGAACAGATTGACAGTTTCGTACTTGTCAAAGTAAGAAATAACATTAAACAAAAATTTATTTAAAAACTACATATTAAGAAAAAAATTCATTGGGTTAAAAACAATAAAAATTACTACCTAGTGAACATAAATTTTAAAAAGGATTACTCCTAAGTAATAGATTGTTTAACTATGAACAGGCAATTTGTAGAACAAACTCAAATGCCGAAAATTATATGAAAAGTTTAAAACCATTTTTAAGAATCAGGAAAATGCAAAAAAACAAAATGGGATACATTTAGCACCTTAAATTCAAAAATCTGATAAAAGCAAGCATTAATGGGGGTTTAAAAAAAGATACTTTTACACTGACTTACATTTTTTATAGTACACATTTTTACACTTTGGTGGGAAACTTGAAAACTTCTGCCATAGAAGAAATTTAATTCTATGTATCTGCCACAAGAAAACCCAAGAACAGAAGCAGAAAGGGATACGTACAAAGATTGTCATAGAACAAGAAGTTGACAACATCGAACTGTCTTATAGTGGAAGAATGGACATACTGTCGTATATTCATATAGCAATTATATAGTGAAGTTGATATCTAAGTATTGTTATGGGTTGAACAGTGTTCCCCAAAAAGTAGTTGAAGTCCCAAATCCCATTACTTGCGAAGTTGACCTTTGCAAAAATAGGGGCTTTGCAGGACCATGTTAAAATGAGATCATTAGGGTGAGCCCTACTCTGATATGACTGTGTCCTTATACAAAAGAGAGATTTAGACATAAACACACAGGTACACTTATTCCACAAGAATGCCTTGTGGACATTGGGGCTATGATGTCACCAGCCAAGAAACTACCAGAACCTAGGAGGGAGGCCTGAAACAGGTCCTTCTCTAGTACTTTCAGAGAGATCAGGGCCCTGTCTACATCTTGATTTTGGATTTCCAGTCTTCAGAATCATGAGACAATAAATTTCTGTTGGCTAAGCCACTCAGTTTGTGGTCCTTTGTTATGTCAACTCTAACAAATGAATACAGGTATCAATATAGATAAATGTCTAAAGCATTAAAAAGAAAAATGCAAAGGAGTCATGAATATCAAATTTTTAAATACTTTTTTTGCTAATGTCCACATTTGCAGTGAAACTACTGAAACACATATGCAAACAGGATACATTCACTTAAGGATGATAGTATATTATGGAGAGATTGTGAGAGAGAAGAAATTAACTACAGTCAGAATTTAACTATAGAAATTGTTATATCTCATTTAGAAAATAAAAGCATTTAAGCAAATGAGTGGAAATTATGTTTCAGCCTACTGGTAAGTACATTAGATCATTTTATGTAAGCTTTTGTTTCATCATTTAAAATATTATAGTTAAAAGTGAAACACAGAGACCACGCATCACTCTATATTTTAACGTCCAATGGACCCAGACCCATATGTCAGCATTTCACATGCAAAGCCACCCATGACCATTATGCTGAGGGGCATAGATCCAGACCAATGTAAAATCTGGTAGATACTTGTTTCATTTTCAATTCCAAAGCATAATGGCAGATAATATGTGATAATGTGAAATACTATAAATATCTTTTCTCGGGCCGGGCGCGGTGGCTCACGCTTGTAATCCCAGCACTTTGGGAGGCCGAGGCGGGCGTATCACGAGGTCAGGAGATCGAGACCACGGTGAAACCCCGTCTCTACTAAAAATACAAAAAATTAGCCGGGCGTGGTGGCGGGCGCCTTTAGTCCCAGCTACTCGGAGAGGCTGAGGCAGGAGAATGGCGTGAACCCGGGAGGCGGAGCTTGCAGTGAGCCGAGATTGCGCCACTGCACTCCAGCCTGGGCGACAGAGCAAGACTCCGCCTCAAAAAAAAAAAAAAAAAAAAAAAATCTTTTCTCCATCTAATTATTAATCAGATCAAATAATTAAACCTAGAGATAATTATAATACCAGCCCAATGTTTGGATCAAAAAATGAAAGTGACATACTTGCAGCTCAGTTCATTTTTTTGACAGAATGAAGTCACCTACGCATTGACTTTCCCATTTAATCTCCCCAATGATTAATTTGTTCACAATCTAATCTCAGAACAAAGTATAATATCCCTAAAGAACCTCAAAATAATTGTGGCAACTAATTCATCAGTACAAATCCTAAATTGCTTTTCTCTTTTATGCCCTCTAACTTAAAATGGAAACATGAGTAGTACTTTGCCTCTTTAAGTAAAACATTATACAGTCTCAAAAGGGTATTCATGCACAAGAGGAAACATCTTTCCCATTTTGACTAATTCTTGGAACTTGAACAGGGAAACCTTATTCTTCAATACAGACCTTCTAATGATACTTCAAAGACTTACAAGCACCCTAGAGACTGTTGAGAAGTGCCCATTGTTACATGATAAAGCCCGCCTCACAGAACAGGTGGCTTCAATCACTTTTGGGTAAGTAGCTTCTTTCTGTGAGATATCTTGCATCACATACATTGACTGGTCAAAAAGAAATACTAGCTTTTTATTTTTTCATTTAAAAAAGAAATGAAAAAGGCAGTAACCATATTTGTTCTTACAATATGTTTTCAAGTATCTTCAAATAATCTTTTTTGATACAAGACATTTTAAATTGTTTTGGATTGAATATTTAAATACTATTCTACTACATTTTTACCACATTTTACAATTCCAATTATATACCAAAATAAACACATTCCTTTTTCCTAGCCCTTGATTATAGTAGGCTGTAGGTATATAGATTCAAAGTTATATTAAAAAAATAGAATTAATAAACATAGTTATGGCACCTAAGTATGACATTCAAAGGATAGAATTACATTTTTATAACAATTAAACAGCAATATAATGTGAGTCAAATTTTTCCCTGAGCAGGGTAAAGCTGTTTTATCAAAGTTAGTACAGTTATAACAAGTTTTTATAACTATAGTCGGGTGCTGTTAAAACTGGATTTTTTTGTAAACTTTCTATATAATAGCACTGACAAGGCAAGATTCCTAGAATAACCTAAATAGGCCTAATGTTGTGGTCAGATATTCGTATATGTATAAATGAGCTATGAGATATGTTTATGAATGATTGTGTGTAGCCAGTTAAGAGGAAAGATGAATGTGACTGCAAATGAGAGGAGTCTGTGAAAGCTTCGGAAAATCAGACATTGGCTATTGAAGTGACTGCCTGCTGCCAGAGGACCTTTTCTTCCTACTAGTTTAATTTTTAACATTTTCTTGTTTAAATGTCCAAAAAAGTCATATTATCTTGTTAGTTAAAGCTAATGTTTCATCTCTTTAAAATTATTTTGTGGGTGATGATGAAGTTTGGGCAGGTGGGGAAATCTATCCAGTAAATATTTTTAAATCATCAGAAGATCAACAATAGAGAATAAATCAACAATAACGAATAAAATTAATTCCATTGAAAAGTTTCATGTACTTTCAGCTTTTCTTCAAAATGTTATTGATCATACCTGTACATTTTACTGGTAAGTTGTGTTTAACCACTTCAGAGATTACTATTTGGTGTGGTGGGAGTTAAAATTTATAACCAATTTCAATTTCTGTACAATTCTTTAAATGCAAATAGATTAACGCATTTATTTTCCTATGAGACATTTAACATTTATAACAAATGTCAAATAGATTAACATACCTATTCCTAACATAATTGAGAAGGTAATTCATATAAAAATGTTATTTTAAACGCTGAGATATGTTAGAAAACTTATTTTATAGTGTTCTTTAAGTTACACAAACATACACACACTCCAGCAAAGGGCAGAGAAGGGTAGTTATTCTAAGTAAACTTGTGATGGAGACTGATTATTGCTAATAAATAAATAAATAAGCTAGCTCAGCTAAAATACAAAAAAAAAAAAGACAAACATCCTATGGCTGTTGGAATGCATAAATTAAAAATCAGAAAGTAAATGTGTAAACATTCACTTAAAGCATAGTGTCAGTTTCCTTGAATGCAATCAAATAAACTAAAATGAGTAACGTTTGTCCTTAAATTTGAAAGAACTAAAGCAGAAATGATAAGGAAATTAGAGTATTCAAAAGATTGATAGCTAAAAACAGTTTCTGCACTGTATTAAATATGTATTCTATTTAGCATCTTTAACACTCCAGGTACAATAACCTAAACTTAATTGAAAAAAGAAGACGAAGAAGAAAAATCCTCCAAAAAGAAGAAATTGTGCTGACTTGGTCAGCATTCTTTTTCTTTCCTATGTTTTCCATTTTCACTGAGTAAAAGTTTCTAGGAACTTCTTTCTTCAATCTTTGTCCGTATAAACAATGGTTTTAGTGACTCAGAAAAATTTAAAAAGAGAACGTTCGTGGTAATAAATGATTATGATTTTTTGGCTTCCGATGAAAAAATAAGTCTTCCTTTCAAATCCTTTTGCATTCCATGCAATTATTATAAGTTAAATGCACACAGTTTTGCAATATTTGCTTCCATGGATAATCATTTTTTGATACTCATAATGTAAGCTGTTTTTCTCTTGAATTTTACTATACCAGCACACATAAAAAGTTATACTTACTTAAAAATCCTAATTAAAATATTCAATAAAGATAATATGCTCTTGTTTATGTGTAGAAATTATAATGGAAAGTTAACACAAATCTACATAAATCGCTAAATATTCTACTAAGCAATACATTTTTTAAACATGTTTTTACAATGTGTCATGTCTTTTTTTCCAAGATATGTGAAAATAAATTAAGGTTAAGATTTTTAATTCTCTAACTCTTTAGGTCAATGAAACTGCTGTGGGCCACAGGTTGGACCAGCTTGCTCTAAAACAATAATTGGTCACAGAGAGAACCAAGGAAAGGCAGTCTCCCAATAAACAAAAACACCTGAAACTGGTGATCAGCAGCTTCCTGATAAGATCTCAGGAGCTGGGTGAGTGGACTTAAGCACGTTCCTTAAGAAGCAAAGTAGCAGAGTTCATCTGGTATATGACCTTCTAGGGACATTTAGCTGGTAAGGGAAGAATGCCTCAAGTAAGCATGTGTACAACTCCAGTAAACACACCGTACATGCTCCCCCCCACCCAGTGCTTGTAGTCCACTGTGCTTGCGGACAGCCCACCCCAAGGGAACAATCAGGGGAGGAGAGATGCAAGACCCTGGAGGCATGCCAACATATAAAACCCTAGGTTAAATGTCAAACCGGGCAGTTGATCTGTCAAGTCACCCGCTTTTCCCTCTTTCAAGTGTATTTTATTTTCTTTCATTCCTGCCCTAAATCTTGCCTAGGTCTCTCCTTTTGCTTTATTCTGCCTCGGTTGAATTCTTTCTTCTGAGAAGGCAAGAACTGAGTTTGCTGCAGACCCCTACAGATTTGCTGCCACTAATAATATGAACTGTGGGCCAGGCATGGTGGCTCATGCCTGTAATTCCAGCACTTTGGGAGGCTGAGGTGGGTGGATCCCCTGAGGTTGGGAGTTCGAAACCAGCCTGACCAACATGGAAAAACCCCGTCTCTACTAAAAACACAAAATTAGCCAGGCATGGTGGTGCATGCCTATAATCCCAGCTACTGTGGAGGCTGAGGCAGAAGAATCGCTTGAACTCAGGAGGCGGAGGTTGCGGTGAGTCGAGTTCGTGCCATTGCACTCCAGCCTAGGTGACAAGAGTGAAACTCCGTCTCAAATAACAATAATAATAATAAATAAAAATAATAATAATATGAACAGTGTTGGTCCTATGCAATGATCCTCAGCAAATATGGAAGAAAGGTAATTTATTCAATGAAAAATCTTTTTAGTTGTGTACAAAAAGTATAGATCAGAGTCAGATGCCTACTAGACAAATGTCAATGCATGAAAAAGGCTATGACTTGTTCTATTTAAAGGCAAAGAATAGTGTAAATGCTGTAAGGTAACATTGCCACAGAGATTTCCATAGATTCAACAGCTTCTAGAATGTACACATTATACATGTGAGTCTATCAGATAATGTAACTGCTCAAAATTGCATCCTGACACTTAGAGTTTTTTGAGAAACAGTCCATCTGCTTCCACAAATTTCAAAGTGGATGAAACCAGTATGTTTTGGAAATTGATGCCTATTATAACTTAAATTGACCTGACAAAACAGCAAAAGTTCACTTTAAAACTTTAAAGCACAGACTGCAAGTACTATGTAGTGGAAGTGCATTCAAAATTGCAAACTTTATCCTTTCTTAGTCATGCTGAAGAAATGGGTTATGAATAGCCTTTCGGGAATTAACTTATTTTTAAGTAGAAAGATGCCTATGTTAGTCCTCTTTTCTTTCTCACCTCTGACTCTTTCTCTCTCATACAAATACACATTTTATGAAAATTATATTTCTGCCTGGCGCAGTGGCTCACGCTTGTAATCCCAGCACTTTGGGAGGCCGAGGCGGGCGGATCACGAGGTCAGGAGATCGAGACCATGGTGAAACCCCGTCTCTACTAAAAATACAAAAACTTAGCTGGGAGCAGTGGCAGGCGCCTGTAGTCCCAGCTACTCGGGAGGCTTAGGCAGGAGAATGACTTGAACCCGGGAGGCGGAGCTTGCAGTGAGCCGAGATTGCGCCACTGCACTCCAGCCTGGGTGACAGAGCAAGACTCCGTCTCAAAAAATAAAATAAAATAAAATGAAAATAAATAAATAAATAAATAAAAATACAAAACTAAAAAAAGAAAATTATATTTCTTTCTTCTTGTTAGTGGGAAATCACCTAAATTTTAGTTTGCACATCAATTTACTAGAGTGCACACAAGCAAACAGCTGGGCATCAGGCCTGTCCTTTCTTATTTCTTGCTAGATTTTCTCTCTAGTTCTTGAGAATACTTATCATAAATATTGATCATTTCTTAGGGTTTGCTAGAAGTAACTTCTCATGAGGAATGCTGATCTGCTTACAACTCAGGTAATTAGTTTAGATTTATTTTAACACTGTGAGGAAGCCATATCAATGCATTCATAAAATCATTGATGCATGCAAGAGAAACAGTAAACAATATTCTGAACTTTGTTTCTATTTCCTTTTTTAACTTATTAGAAAATAATTTTATTTCAGTAACATCACTGTGTAATGACAAATGTGACACACATAAAGAAAAAAAGGAGATGGTGCACTTTAGTGCACTGTCATTGACATTTAACTCTTAACAATCACTGCTCAATCTAACCTTCATTGGCCCAGACTTGATTAGAATGAATTTAAATACAAATGCCCTGAACACATAGGATCGATTTTCTTAAATTCTGAAGAGTTATTAGCATTGTTAAAACATTATGCCCATAGGAAGAACTAAAAACTGAGTCCCAAACTCGTTTCTTACATGTTTTATAGTTGTACATCTTTATTCTTATTAACTAAATTTGAAATATTTTTCCCCTTCTTTTCAAGTAAAGATCGGATTTCAGAAGCCATTCACAAGTACCTTATTTTTTCTGCTTAAATGGACAGTAGAGGATCCCAAAAGGAAAGTTGTGGGGAGAGAGAAACTTGTTAAAAGAACCGTGAATCCATATGAATAACTAGTTAGCAAATTTGCTTGAAAATGGGTGCAATCAGAATGAATGCCCTAACAATGCTCTGCTAGCCTGTCACTGAAAGAAAAAGGAATTTCTATCCCAGAGGCAGATCTCTACTGTATTTGCCTTCCTTGGCCGATTTCACAGCATTAATTACTGCAATTTTATTTCTGAACCCTTCTTTACTCTGTTCTTCGATTCTTTTTTTCTTCACAGGAGTGGAAGAAAAGGAAATAGTAGCATAATCTGCCATATTCTAAGCATTCTAAGCATGATGTAGAAGCTGATCTATTGTCTCCAATTTGTTAAAGACCAATAAGAAGAAAAACTATGCACTTTGTTTTAGAATCATTGATGAAATGTTAATGCTGATTAGTGTGTTACAAACAAGACTGTCGTATTTTTAACCAATCTCACATGCTGCTTAATTTATGATAGGAGTGCTTGAAGGAAGCCAATTAATTAATGAATCTTGGAAAAGTTTAATTAAATTTCTAATCAACATAAAAGGTGCATGAGAACACAATTATTTTAGTGAAATATTAACCTGTCAAAGGATATCAGTTATAAGTGGAAAAATCATACAAAATAAACACATACACACACACACATACACACTACTATTAGCTGATTTGTAATATGTCACCTATCCACTTTCCCAGAGGTGATTAGTAATACATGACAATTTTCTTTCTATTTCAATCCATGGAAGTAAGTTGATATACTTGAATTCATCCTTTCATTCCTTTCTATCTAATTAAACTGCTTAGTGCCTGAAAATTCATAACCCCAGGAGTTTATTTGCTATCTCATTGTAGCAATGAACATCATATGCATTACAAATATCATTGTTTTATTAGGGTGTAATGTAAATCAGTATAACTAAAAGAACAGAAAGAAATGATAACCTGAGACCTGACCTCCTTATACTTAAAAGCAGGAAAAAAATAGACTTAATAAGCTACACATACTTTGAATTGTGAACTGAAATAAACATACTGCATTAATTCCTCCAGTAAGAATGAGTGGGAGAAAAGAACATGACGCTGCACAGGAAGAGACTGCATTTTTGTTAATGAGATTTAGTTCAATGAAGGCTGGCTGGGTTATTTACAGTCTTCTACTTAGGCTTCTAGTGACTTCTGTGACTTTAGCAAGTTACCTAAACTCGGTGTCCTCGCCTGCTAACTGGGGAGACATTATACCTGCATCATAGGATCACTATAAGCATTGAATGATTTGACTGATAAAAACCAACTATAAGTTATACATTAAATAAGTAATAAGCAAACTATAAGTTATACATTAAATAAGTAATTCCTTTTGCCCTATTCTTCCACTATGGAAACATATTTCTCTTTAATTTGAGAATATATCATATTTATGTGAATTAGTATTTGCTAAGAATTGCTTAAAGATGTACAACTCAGATGAGGAGTCAAGACCTCAAAATCTGAAATCAATAATTTTTCTATATATATTATTATTTCTATACATATTATCTTTTTCTAAATTATTATTTTCTGGTCAATGAAGAGTCGTGTAGCCTAACACAGTAGTTTTCTAAGCACAGCTAAGCACCTACTACACCAGAATCAACAAGTAAAATTATTTGGAGTGTAGCTATTATGGCTAATGCTGTTTCTGTTATATCAGGTGGCTGATTTTGCAATGCCAATATAACATATAAATGTATGCTACTTAGATTTATTTTTAAAGATTGCTTAAGAGTAACTTTTTTTCCTAGCTAACAGGGTGAAACCTCATCTCCACTAAAAATACAAAAAGTTAGCCGGACTTGGTGGCGGGTGCCTGTAGTTCCAGCTACTCGGAGACTGAGGCAGGAGAATCGCTTGAACCTAAGAGGCGGAACTTTCAGTGAGCCGAGATTGCACCACTGCACTCCAGCCTGGGTGACAGAGTGAGACTCCGTGTCAAAAAAAAAAAAAAAAAAAAAAAAAAAAAGAGTACCTTTTTTGAAGGAAGTTTTTATACTAAGATAATTGACTATAAATATTCAATGTAAGATATTTTTTGCATTTCAAATTATTCTTTGCAATTATTTTATCTCAAAAATGTGTGAAGCAAAATTTAGTTTCATACAAAGAAATTGTAATGGCTCTTCAATGCATAGAGAATTAAATGAAATCTTTATATTCTAGTATTGAAGCCCTCCAAAATCTTGTATCAACTTACCTTTCCAAACATATCATCCCTTATACAGTATGAACTAGACCATCCTAAATCTCTTATGCGTCTTTGACAATGCCACTTCTCTGCCTTTACTCAATATGTTTCCATAATCCAACATGCTCTTTTCCATCTTAGCATGTCCAAATCCTACACACAATTGATGACCTTATTCAACTGTCTCCTTAATGAAATCTTTTGAGGGTCTCATCTGGAAATAATCACTGTTTCTTCTTAATGTTCACATTAATTTATTAATTTTCCTAATAAACCTACTTTTAACTTTATCTTAGAGTTACTTGTATCCATATGTAATTCTCATATTAAACTGTACACTCATTGAAGACAGAAATTTTGATTCATTTCTGTTTTTCAAGTATTACCTACAATAGTACCTTTCTAATAGTAGGTATTCAAAATTATTATATAGTACATGTATAAATAGAAGCAAGCCTACAGTAAATATTACCTGTTATTAATTTGTTCAATAATTTAGTGAATCGTTCATTTATAAGATTTAGTTATGCTCCATTTGGCTCCATTTAGAATTTGAGATGAATATCATCATTAAGAAGTCAAGTTAACATATTCATTAATATAAATCAAAACATCTTTCTCTTTTATCAATTTTAAGTCTTAGTCACACGGTGATGATGCATGTGAATTTTCACACCTGTTATTTTTTGAGAGTAAGAATCAATTGCATTTTCACATTCTAACACCTGCAAACAAGATAAGCAAGAAATGCAAAAGCAGAAATCTGAATTATTATGTTTCTTTCCTCTGAAGTTTAAACAGGGGCCGATTTGTGTTACACACATTCAAGGGATATAATGACCATACTCAATACTTACTTTATTTCCTAATTCAAATAGGATATAGAAACAAAGTAAGGTAAGTAACACATCTTAATAATGGGCTTCAGTTTAAATTTTCTGATTTAAATTCATCAATAACATGGAAACTAGAGGAAAACAAAACAACAATTTGAAAAGTTAATCCAGCTTTATGGGAAACTACTTTTCCATTATTTATCACAATTTATTTCAGCTGAGATAAATAATGCACAAATCACTGTTCTTTTTGAGGATTTTAATATATCTTACTATAATTATAAATACTTTCATTACTATCGCACATGGAAAGTAGGAATGATTAGTTGAATAAAAGGCTATCCCTTTTACTGTGTCAGTGGTCTGAACTGTAACTTGACATACACAGATTTACCTCTAAGGCATGATTATGGTCAATTTTTCTTGTCTTTTCTCACATACTGAAACTCATACCAAGAACATATATAGTGTAATAATATACATGTGTTTATTAAAGCTATTTACCATTACAAAATTTTCCAAACATGGAAACAATAAAATGAAACCTAAATTTTTATATTTATGCATTTCAGTCTCTCTTTTGTTAGAATGGAAATGAAACATTAAAGCCAATGAGTCAATATAGGAGACAGTAATTTTTATAAAGGAGATCTAAAAAAGAAGATAGTTAAAATCAGCAAATGAAAGAAAAGCTAATGAAAAAGTTGATTGATTATAAAATATTCAGTTATCCAATAACTGTTTAGTATATTAAAAAGGAGAAAAATTTGTACTAGCACTAATGCTGTGTATAGGGAACCCTATTCAAACCATATTTTGAAATAATCTACCCTTAATATTAAATTATCTTTGAATCTCAACATGAGAAATTGGAAAATAATGCATTCTTGACCTTTCTTTCCAATTTGATTTCTGTTGTAATCGAATGTAAAGATAAATAAGGACACTTTTATTTTAAAATTATATATACACATATATGTACATATATTCTGCTGATGGAAATATATATAGGAAAATTAAATATATATAGGGAACCGAATTATGTTAATGTATGTAGAATTTTAATATTATATAGTCTCGTTTCAAATCCATATTTATATTACTATATATTCATATTTCTAAATGTGAATTTAACTGTCTGAATGAAGATAGCTAGCCATGGTTTGAATCTCAACTTCACCTTCAACTATACTATTAAAACATTATTTAGTTTCCTTATGTCTCAGGTTTTTTAGATTCAAATGAAGACTCTACATAGGAATACTAGATAATTAAATGAGAAATTAATGTAAATAACTTAGCTTTGTGCCTGGAATATACTAAATACTCAGTAACTATTATTTATAAGTAATGACTTTTTAAGGCTAACATCCATAAAAAGTAAAAAAAGTCAAAAGTATATTTAAATATTTTATATAATATATAGGCATTTAAAATATAGCAATATTACTCATTGTCTTAGTAGAAAGATAGGTAGATAAAAATTAGAGACTTCTAACTGTTCACAGTAGCTTTTTCAATTCATTTGTATGTATTTGACATGTGGGAATTAATTAGCCTAAAGAAGTGTTTCTCTCATTGAAATTGTAATGGTGAAAAGGATTTGTATGTGTGTTGGTATATGCTTCAATGTATGTGTGTGTTTAAGGTGAATGAGGGGAGATAGAGAATTATTTTATACCACAGTGATTTTTATTATAGATAGTATTTTAATGATTTTTCTTACAGATTTTGTATTTAATCACTGCACAATAATTTAATGTGGTTAATCACCAGATTGCTATTAGTGTCATGGATTGTATATGTGATAAAATAACCATAATACTGGAAATAAACAAAAATTTACTATAAATATTCCACATGATCACTACACTTTCATTTAAATCATAAATACCCTCATAATTACATACCATAACAGCAAATTTTAACATTTTGAAATTTGTCTTCACCTAACAACAAATCAGCAATTAGCAATAAGAGAGTTATTGTAAATGTGCACTTAGCAACCAAGACTAAACTTAAAGTCTAAAACCTAGACTTGATTGTGATGAAGACTTTAAGTGAAGAACAGATCCAATCACTATCTGTGATTTAATATTATATTTCCATTTGGCTATACAATCTCGATGTTTTTGTTTATTTTATTTTTATGCAGTTTATTCACATGTATTAAAAGGATGTCACTGTAAATCACTGAAAAACACAGAAAATTTATATTACTGTAAATCTAAATACGTAATGTTGCCAGTCTCTTACAGGACTGCCAATTTGCTCTAACACATTTTCGATATACAAATTTACTACCATGTAACAGGAAAACTAATAATTTCCTCAGCGTTATCTTTTGCTATTTTAGAAAGCATTTCTTTTACTATATTCTTCATACAAAAATTCCATGAAAACATATCACAAAAGAGCAGATTAATGGAGGACGTAGAAAAAGAAAGACCATTAATCAAACTGTCTAGCTTATAAAGCTGTAAGTCGTGACTTTCATAAAAGATATATAAACCTTGCAACCTCAGAAGTCAAATGACACATTTAATGGGTACAGCAAAACTTCATTAACAGCTACAAAAATGGGGCACATTTGAAAACACGATGTATCCAAAGAGCTGTTTCTTAAGCTTTGAAATATGGACATGAAAATATTGTGAAATAGAAAAAGGAGCAAAATGAGAACAAAAGCTAATGAGGAAATATTATCATACAAGAAACCCAGGTCAAGTCTACAGAGATACGATAACAGAATATAATTGATATTGAATAATTATGCAGTTAGCCAAGCAGCACATGCTGTCTACTGGAGAAATCAAGCATATGCACACGTTAGATTATAAAGAGATAGTAGACAGATTGATAAGCAGATATATAGAATAGAATATTAATACATAATTAATACAGTGCTATTGGAGAAGTGTAGTCTTTTACATTTTAGGAATCGTCTGTGTTGATTTCCAAATTATCATCTTTTGAGCACTAATGTGGTCACGGGACACTTCTCAAGCCAAATTCTTTAGGTTCAAATTCTGAATTCTTTACCTACTAGCTAAATACAAGTTTCTTAGATTATTTATATATTGTCTTTCCCCTCAGTAAGAAGAGCAATTATAAAAATACTGATAGAATAATTTTTATTTTATTGTCCAAGTATTGCTAGGCATTTTGCAAGTATACCATGATATTGACTATTTAACAACTGCTGTAATGAAACTGCTCCCAAATTTGATGACAAAAAAACCACTGTTTACTAGTTCTCACAATTCTAAACATTGACGGGGGAGTCTTCTCCTGGTCTTCACTAGATTCACCCACAGGTCTGTATTCATCTCAAAGATTAGCTGGGCACTAGGCTTGTCCAAGACAGCCTCCTTCAGGAGTCTGGGGCTTCAGCGGGGGAGGCTAGAGTGACCAGATGGCCTGGTCAGGGCTCTCCCTCTCTCCACGTGCTCTCTCATCTTCCAGGAAGCCAGAAGAGACTTTTTCAGATAGTGGTGGTCTCAAGGTTCCAAGAAGGTGGAAGAGGAAGCCACAGATCTTCAGAGGCATTAGCAACAGAATTTACACATCTCTTCTACAACACTCCATTAAACAAAAAAAGTGACAAGGCCAGCCCAAATTCAGGGTTGGAGAAACAGACTCTAACTTCATGATGAAAGACCTTTAAAGGTATGTGGCCATATTTTTATACCCTGCTATATGCATTATTTTTGTTCTGGGAAGTGGATAAACAGAAATCCCTATCTCTGAATAAAAACAGAATGACATAAACTCTTTATGTAGGTCTCTAAAGAAATTTATGATTAACAAATGCAATCTTCAGAATATAACTTAAACTTAATGGCCATGATCTATAAATTGTGTTTAAAGTATTTTTCAAAGAGGTAAGTATGTAGTACACTGACATAAGTATTGGTCTATATTAAAACTGTATCAATAACATCTTTTTTTAAAGAGGAACATATCTCTCTACTACTTTGTCACTTACAATATATGTGTTCCTGTGTGATGCAAGTTTGTTCATTTCATATCCAAGCTGGCTTTTTATTTGCAAAGCCATTCAGCACAGATGAATCTTTAATTGGGTACTTAATAGTGACATTCACAAGGTAAAATCTTATGAAGTATATCTCTTATAAGGCTATATTGGGCATGGAATTTATGGCTTCTATGATGTCAGTGAAGTAAATCATTTAGTTCAAACTGGATTTTAGTTACTTAAAATGTTCCAGTCATGTGTTTTAGAAAATGATTCTACAACAGTTATGAGAAAGATCACTACTGTTAATACAGGCTCTTCAAAGTAATAGAAAACTCTTTAAATCAGCATTGTACTGTTACAAGAGAATAAACCCAAAGATGTGAACAAAGTAAAATCTGAAGATCACTAAATAGGGATTCCAAACCTCCCTATTACAGCATTGCACCTTGCAGTCATTATGTCGCCTGTAACGAGTACCTCATTTTCTACTGTCCTCATTTAAGTTCATTCAGATGTCAAAAAAAAAATTGTCTACAAGGTGAGTCATACAGAAATCTCTATGAAGTTATTTTTTTGCACAATATTTATCTTGCCATGACTGGGAATACATTTGACATTTAATATTTTGCCAGAAAATGAATGCTTATATACATAGAGTTCCTGAGATAGGGAAATAATTTTTTAAAACTATAGTCAAAACTCTAGTGTAGACCTCAAAGCTGATTTAGTAATTTGGTAAAAATGTGTCCTGACTCTTAAAATCTATCTAAAAATTTTATTTTCACTAATTAAGACTAAGCATTTCTTCTATTTGTCCTACACTAAAAAATAAATAAATAAATAAATAAATAAATAAATAAATAAATAAATAAATATTAAGACTGCAACAACAGGAAATGTGTTTTTTTTTTTTTTTTTGGAGACTTCAAAGCCTTGTCTTTCATCCATTCAAAGAAGAACAAAAAACTGTAGTACCAGAGTAACATGAAATATATAAAAGAAACTCCAAGCATGTACAAAATAATGTAATAACTTTTTGTAAATGGGAAGTGTAGGAGTTCGCAAATTTGAATTGACACTCAATTTTACTCATTATAAATAACTAGGCTTCAAAACCCATCAAAGTTCCCGTATGTAGCTTGTTTTCTACAAATTCTTTTTTCTATTTGGAACCACTTTAAAATTACTGACATGCCTACAAAATTTAAATAAAACAACAAAAAGAAAAAGATATGTGATACTTGGCTCAGGAGATTGATAAGGCAACACAAAAGAGAAGCAGGCACTTTTATTTTAAGGCACTCAATTAACCTACTCTAATCTAAATAGATAATAATTTACACAATATTATAAAGAACCGAAAAATCAAATGCTGTGATAGTTTTGCCTAACAGTGATTTTGATGTAACAACTTGTAAAATAATTACTGGTAAGATTGAATAATGTACACTTGATAAAGCACATTTATTAAAATCATTTTAAAAATAAATTAAGCAGGACTATTTAAAACGTAGCCATGATGACCAAGGGGGAATGTTGACAAAATTTTAATAATTCCATCTGGAAAACAAAGTTGCTTTAGGGTGACTGAAATGTCAGAAATAATTAGTATTAGTACTTAGAATAAATCAGTTTCAATTAATAAAATTAAAAATATGAATTTGGCTATTAGATTAGATACTGAAGTTTTTTCTCATTTTAGAATTAATAATATTTAAAAGAATTACATTCATTTATTTATTCATTTAAAATATTTATAAATACCTATTAAATGTTAAAACAGTACTAATCACTAACAATTCAGTCATTAAAAAAATATGGATAATTTCTGTTCTCAAAGAGCTTATAGCATAGTCGAAGAGACAAATAAGAACATTACAACATAGTTATATAAGAGGGATGAAATTTCCAGAAAATTGAAATGAGGCACCTATCTCAGATTTAATTATTCAAAGACAGCTTCCTGAAGGGAGTCATATTAGCTGGTAATAGAAACCGAGTAAGAGACAGAAGCCAGGAGTGGTGGCTCACACCTGTAATCCTAGCACTTTGAGAGGCAGAAGCAGGCGAGTCACGGGGTCAGGAGTTCAAGACCAGCCTGGTCAAATAGTGAAACCCCGTCTCTACTAACGATACAAAAAATTAGACGGGCATGGTGGTGGGCACCTGTAATCCCAGCTACTAGGCAGGAGAATCGCTTGAACCCAGGAGGCGGAAGTTGCAGTGAGCCAAGATCGTGCCATTGCACTCCAGCCTGGGCGACAGGGTAAGACTCCATCCCCCCACTCCTCAAAAGAAAAGAAAAGAAAAGAAAAGAAAGAAAGAAAGAAAGAAAGAAAGAAAGAAAGAAAGAAAGAAAGAAAGAGAAAGAAAGAAGGAGGGAAGGAAGGAAGGAAGGAAGGAAATAAATAAATAAATAAATTGAGTAAGAGCTCACCAAACAAAAAGTGGAAATAATAGGAATATGACAGATGTTGCCCATATGGGTTCCCACGCTGTTGGACTATGTAGTAGCAGTATCTTTCAATATGAGATCAGCAGATAATTTAAGAATGAGGAAAAGGTCCCCACTTTAGCTCCATAAAACAGCAAAATATAACTTGTAATTTTCTAAGAAAAATACCCATTTGTAAAATGATACAGAATCTATAATGTCATACATTCACTCGTTCACTCATTTTTTGAAAATATCAAGTATTTTCTGTGTGTACTCCCAATTCTTGGCATTTGAAGATACTTCAGTAAACAAATTACACTATCCTGCCCTAATAGAACTTACATTCTCACATTTTCAAGGACAAACAAAAAAAGACATACAAATTAAGTAAATCATATAGTGTTAGAGGGTAATATGTGCTGTGAAAGGAATATTGTTAAATGGGACAGGAAAGGTTAGGGTGAGAGAGGTTGTGTGTGTGCATGTGTGTGGGCATGTGTGCCCATGTGTGTACACATATGCACATAACTTTAAATAGGATGGTCTGAAAACACTTTTGAGTATGTTTGAATGAAAGGTAACAATAACGCCAAAGTTGGGAGAAATGTGGATATTTTAGAAAAGACGGTTCTCGGCAGACATAAAAACAAGCATAGAAGTCCTGAGACTGAAACAGGCCTGGAAAGTTCAATGATTGGCGAAAACGGCAAATGTACCTGGTAAAGTGAGTGAGTGAGAAAGTATTGGGAGATGAGGTCAGTCACATAAATGATAAAGTTCCAGATCCTGCAGGACTATGTCTCTCATTCTGAGTAAGATGGTGAGTCATTAGAGGGTTTTGAGGAGGGAAGTATCATCATTTGACACATTTTAAAGAGATCCCTGTGGCTGTTGTATTAAAAATAAACTGTAGAGATCCAAGAGAGAAAATAAGGACATTCACCAGGAGACTGCTGCCATCTAGTTATGACATCATGGTGGTTTGGATCAAGGTGTTAGCAATGGAATGGATGATAAATTACTGAATTATAGCTATATTTAGGTGTAGAATATTTAGAATTCACTGGATGATTAGATGTGGGATGTGAGGAGAAAGTGCATCAAAAGTGTTCCCAAGATTACCGAAACTCTTAAACATTACCTGGGAATATCTGATTGTACGCATAGACTCCTCATCCATGTGGCTGCTTTTCTTTAAGTTTTTATAGGCCAAAAGTCCTGTTATTAAAGTCAGATACTTAGGATGGAGGCATCCCTTCTGTAGCATTTCCTTTTCGTTCTACGCAAGCCACCCCAGTGCACTTGAGCATATAGTTGTCCCACATGAATTTCCCACATCTGGGAACAGAAAGCAAGAAATGAGACACCAAAAAAGTGATAGCCCCTTAATTACCATTGGGACAAAAGAAGTGGTTATTTAAAAATACACAAGAAAGATGGCAATAAAGCCGAATGAAACTTGACTCTCTTATTTGTTTTCCAGTGGACCACCCCCATAACAAACCAAAGTACAAAGAGATTACTTTGTTTTCTACTCAGCAGAATGAGCAAGGAAAAAAGATACGGTGCCAGCCAGTCAGAATGACATATATAAAGACCAGAAAGCAAAAGAGAGTTTGTCTGCTCAGAGAATAAACCAGTCATTATGATGATTAAGGGTATTCCAACAGTGGTAGATTTATTGCAAAACTGGCCCCAGTTCTCCACCCCTGTCAATTTCTAGGCCATTTGTCATGTGATTTTGTAGCTTCTCCCATTAAGGGTGGAATACCTGGATTTCCCACCATTTGAATCTGAACTGATCTTTTGACTAATTACAGCCAGTAGAAAGTAGTGCATGTAATGACACGCTATTTCTCTTAGTAACTTGACTTTACGAGAGACAAGCCTGAGCCAGCCTACTGCAGGTTGAAAGATCATAAGGAGAAAAACTCAGTTACCTCAACGAAAGCCATCCTAAATCAGTCAGTGTGCTGATCTTCAGATGCATAAGAGAGTCCAGATCGCTTCCACAGAGCCATTGTTGTAGGCATAATAAGGGCCCTCCAAAGACGTCTGTTTACTAATTCACAGAACATCTGGATATGTTACATGACATGACAAATGGGAATTAAAGTTGCAGATAGAATAAAGTTTGCTAATTAGCAGACAGGAAAATTATCCTGAATTATCTGGGTGGGCCCAATGTAATAACAAGAGTAAAAAGAAGTGAAGAGGGGGGCTGAAGATGAGGTCAGGGCGAAGCAATGTAAAGATTTGAGCCATCACTGCTAGCTTTGAAGGTGGAAGAAGAGCACCAGCAGCCAAATGCAGCTTTCCTCTAGAAGCTAGAAAGGCTGGGAAATGAATTACTCCCTAGAACCTCCCAAGGGAAACACAGTCCTGCTGACACCTCGATTTTAGCCAGAGAAGATATTACTGGACTTCCGACTTACAGAATTTATGATAATAAATCCATGTTGTTTAAGCCACAAAGTATGTGGTAATTTGTTACAGCAGCCATAGGGAATAAATGTAGTTACCTATCCAACCTGCATCTGACTGTATATACACATTTATCAAGTAAGCCAGCTGAGGAAAGATGGAACACCTAATAGATATATAGACACATGAGCAAAAATAAATGGTTATTGTTTTAGGTCACTGAGCTTTTGAGATGGTTTGTTACATATCACATAGCCAAGCATGCTTTTGGAATGAAATGTCATACTCTATATTTTTTCAAAGTGAGAAAGATTCTAGGCCAGAACTTTGAGTAATAGAAATCTATAAATTGATGAGAAATATAAAATAATTTATAAAATTAACTGAAAAAATAGCCAGGGGGGAGACATATATAGTATACTATATATACACATATAGTATATACACACACACACACACACACACACACACATATATACAGACACACACCTTTATATATATATATTATATATATAAATATATATATATATAAAAACAAGGATTGGATGTTCGAGAAGCAAAGGTTATGATTCATGAAGACAGTTAAAGTACTAATAGACAAGCTTTCACAAAACGCTTATGAATTAAAACAAAAAATACTGCATGTGGGCAAGAAAACATGCTAAGATTTAATCCCTAAATCCATTCCATTTACTCTCCATTTTGTCACAGTTACAAATGGGATTGACTCTACATCCGGGGCCCTGTGGAGTTCCATGGGGAAGTCTGTGGGGACGGAGCCAGCTTCATCACAGTGATAGGTTCAGTGGTAAGCACGATCTTAAACGGGCCCTTGAGTGTGAAGTCTAGGACTTTTAGCCGATAAATGGAGGAAGAGACGTTTCCTTTCCTTCTGGATGATGTGGTATGCATATGTGAAGTCTGTAATTGCTCCAGTCATTTTGCTATTATGTAGAACTTCAGCTTGAGGTAAAGTTGGTGAAGAAGAAGGTCAAGTTCTGCAAATTTCAGAAATGAAGCCAGACCCGTAATCAAAGTGTTCCTGGAACTGGTGATTTTCAATGATAAAATATATTCTCTGTCTTGTTTAAGTACATTCTAGCTAAATTTATGCTACTTGCAGCTTCTAGACTGCTGTAGGGTCAGAACACTATGAATTTAATTCTCTGGCCTATTAACTAGGGTGCAAAATAAGGATTCAACTTATATATTTCAAATAATTAGTATGAGGAGTAAAATGATGATGAGTAATGCTCTTTATTGTTTGTATTTTAGAAAGTATTAGTAAAAGGTGATTTATATAGGGCAATTAAAAACAGAAACAATGTTCAAAGTAGAAGAAAGCTGAGACACCTTCAGCATCTCAGAGGAAGCGGCCAGAGTTGGACGCCAGTGAGGAGTATAAGGGCCACTTAATAGCTCCTTGGAAAGAGGATCAGATTTAGGAGAAAAACAGAGATTTTGTCTCCATTTCTAATGTAACACAAAAATTAGATATTTCTGTAAGAAATGTACTTAACGTATCCATATAAAATTTAGGACAATTTGGCGTGTTGTAATACATTTTTTGCTATAATCATCATCATTATCAGCATAAAACAAATTTGAAGAAAACGTAAGAATTTTAAGATGAATCTGGATTAAATATTTTAAAAATCTGTCCACTTAGTAAGAAAAAAACATGTATACACCTACTGTGTGTGCATAAAAATTGTTAGAAGATAAATAAAATAAAAGTTCATAGCCACCGACCCCAGAAAAAGCCAAAATAGCCATTAGGCTTTAAAAAAGAAAAGAAAATCAAAGGACAGTAGATTGCTATTAAACCAGTGTCTAGTTGAACCCTTAATGTGATACCCTAACAAAATAAACGAGAGTTATTTTTCATGACATTCATGGTTAGTCTTTATAATGAAGTTAATACAATGTTGAGCCCAAGAACTTCATCTCATGTGGCAGTAACTGAAGAAGTCTGTGAAGAGTTTTCTTTTTCTTTCTTTCTTTTTTTTTTTTTTTTTCTTGAGACAGAGTCTCACTCTGTCACCCAGGCTGGAGTGCAGTGGCATGATCTCAGCTCACTGCAACCTCCACCTCCCGGTTCAAGTGATCATCCTGCCTCAGCCTCCCGAGTTGCTGGGATTACAGGTGTGTGCCACCATGCCTGGCTAATTTCTATATTTTTACTAGAGACAGGATTTTATCATGCTGTCCAGGCTAGTCTCGAACTCCTGGCCTCAAGTGATCCATCTGCCTCAGCCACTCAAAGTACTGGCATTACAGGTATGAGCCACCACACCTGGTGAAGAGTTTCCTAAATATACAATAGTAGAACATGTATTTTCTCTGCTGTCTTGTAATAACCATGTACATGAATACGATCTCTCTATTAAAGATAGCACAGTGACATATAGAGTTGGGTATTTTTCTTTAAAGGCGATAAAGTAATGGTAAGGCTAGAAATAATGATGAAGCAAGATAAGATAATGAAAAATTCTTTAGGAAGCAAAGAATACAGTAAGTCTACATGAAATTTTAAGGTCACTATCAATTATGTTACATATGCGACTTCACAGTTTTGAAGAACAAGCCACTAATATTTTCAGTCCTGTTAAAGCAAACTAAATATGTCCTGAGAAGGACTGTGTACTTCTATATCTGAGTCCTTATGGATGAACTGTAACCTAACTTGATGGGTAGACAATATTGAAACCCTAAATTAGGAGTATGTGCCTATAACAATATCTGAATTATGTCAAATCCCAGCAGCCATACACTGCAGTATTCAAACTGTGTTCAAATAAGACAAACACTGAGCTGAACCAATCCAGCTGTTTCTGTACCTCATGTCCAATATCTATACATCACTTCCTTTCTTCGTCTATAAATTTGTTTTGAACGTGAGGCATCCTTGGAGTCCCTCTGAATCTTCTGTGATTCTGAGGGCTGCCCAATTTGCAAATTGTTCATTGCTCAGTTAAACTCCTTTAAATTTAATTTGGATGAAGTTTTGATTTTAACAGTCCTAATTCCTAGAAAAACAGACATAAATCTCACAAACAAAGTCATATCTACCTTCTTTCTGATGGGTACCAATGCCAACATCATATTGGGAAATGTTTAAAATTATTCAGTCTTTGAAGCCATTTATTCTCATAAAATTTAATTGTCTAAAGCGGATGAAAACAAAAATAAATCACTGTTACCACCCATATCACTAACAACTTGAAAATCTTAATAATTATTTTTATTTCAACTTTTATTTAGGTTCATGTGGTATATGTTCAGGTTTGTTGCATGGGTATTGTATTAGTCCGTTTTTACACTTCTATGAAGATACTACCTGAGACTGGGTAATTTATAAACAAAAGAGGCTTAATTGACTCACAGTTCCACATGGCTGGGGAGGTCTCAGTAAACTTAACAATCACAGTGGAAACGGAAGCAGGTTTATCTTGCATGGTGGCAGGTGACACAGAGAGACAGCAAGAGCAGGGAAAACTGCTTATAAAACCAACAGACCTCATGACAGATTTTTTATCGCTCACCATCACAAGAAACCATGGGGGAAACTGCCTCCGTAATCCAATCACCTCCCACCTGCTCCCTCCTTTGACCTGTGGGGATTATGGCGATTATAATTGAAGATGAGATTTGGGTGGGAACACAGAGCCAAACCATATCATTCCTCCCCTGGCCCCTCCCAAATCTAATGTCCTCACTTTTCAAAACACAATCATGCCTTCCCAACAGTCCCCACAAATCTTAACTAATTACACCAAATTACCCAGCAATAACCCCAAAGTGCATAGTCCAAAGTCTCCTCTGAGACAAGACAAGTCCCTTCCACCTAGGAGGTTGTAAAATCAAAAGCTAGTTAGTTCCTCCCAAGATACAATGGGGGTACAGGCATTGGATACATGCTCTCATTCCAAATGGGAGAAATTGACCAAACAAAGGGGCCACAGGCCCCAGGCATGTCTGAAATCCAGCAGGGCAGTCATTAAATCTTAAAGCTACAGAATAATCTCCTTTGAGTCCCTGTCTCACATCTAGGGCACACTGATGCCAAAGGTGGGCTCTCACAGCTGTGGGCAGCTCCTTCATGGGTTGGCATTGAGTGCCTCTGGCTTTTCCAGGTACAGGGTGCAAACTGTTGGTGGATCTACCATTCCGGGGTCTGAAGTGACCCTCTTCTCACAGCTCCATTAGCCAGTCCCCAGTGGGGACACTATGTGGGTGCTCTGACCCCACATTTCCCTTCTGTGGTTTTCCATGAGGGTTCTGCCCTTACAGCAGACTTCTGCCTGGATATGTAGAAGTTTCCATACATCCTCTGAAATCTAGGGGGAGGTTCCCACACCTCAATTCTTGACTTCTGTGCACCTGCATGCCCACCAGCACGTGCAAGCTGCTAAGGCTTGGGGCTTGCACCCTCTGAAGCAATGGTGCAAGCTATACCTTGGCACCTTTCAGCCAAAGCTGGAGCTGGAGCAGTTGGGACATAGGACACCAAGTGCCACAGTTGCACAGAGCAGGGGCCCCTGGGCCTGGCCCACAAAACCATGTTTCTCTCCTAAGTCTCCTGGCTTGTGAAGAAAGGGGCTGCCACCAAATTCTCTGACAGGTCCTGGACACATTTTCGCCACTGTCTTTGCAAATAACATCCAGTTCCTCATTACTATGCACATTTATGCAGCTGGCTTGACTTTCTCCCCAGAAAATGGGTTTTTCTTTTCTATCACATCATCAGGCTGCAAATTTTCCAAACATTTATGCTCTGCTTCCCTTTTCAACATAAGTTCCAGTTTCAGATCATCTCTCTCAAGTTCAAAGTTCCACAGATACCTAGGGCAGAAGCAAAATGCCACCAATCTCTTTGCTAAAGCATAGCAAGAATGACCTTTGCTCCAGTTCCCAACAAGGTCCTCATCTCCATCTGTGACCACTTCATACTGGACTTCATTGTCCATATCACTATCAGCATTTTGGTCAAAAACCATTCAAGTCTCTAGGATGTTCTAAGCTTCCCTATATCTTACCTTCGTCTTCTGAGTCCTTCAAACGATTCCAACCTCTGCCTGTTACCCAGTTCCAAAGTTACTTTCACATTTTCAGGTATCCTTATAGAGGTACCCTGCTCTCTGCAGTACCAATTTCCTTTATTAAACCATTCTCACACTTCTATAAAGATATTACCCAAGAGTGGGTAATGTATAAACAAAGGAGGTTTAATTGACTCACAGTTCTTCATAGCTGGGAGGCCTCAGGAAAGTTACAATTTTGGCAGAAGAAGAAACAGGCACATCATAAATGGTGACAGGCAAAACAGAGAGAGAGAAAGAGCAGGAAAAGCTGCCTGATAAAACCATTGGATCTCATGAGAACTCACTCAATATCATAAGAACAACATGGGGGAAACTGGCCCCATGATACAATCACCTCCCACCTGGTCTCTCCCTTGACACGTGGGGATTACAATTGAAGATGAGATTTAGGTGGGGACACAGAGCCAAACCATATCACTTATATTATGTAATGCTGAGGTTTAGGGTAGAAATGATCCCATAGTGGACAAACATCACCCAAGTAGTGATCATAGTACCCGACAGGTAGTTTTTGAAACCCCTTTCTCCCTTCCCCCATTAGTAGTCCTCATTACTCTTTCAATGTTTTGTAAGGGCTTTCTTTTTGTCCGAAATAGATATATTTCCTTTAATATCTATAGCATATTGAGGAATAAGTACATGTATAAGAAATGAATTCTTTTTACACTTAGACACAGGAAGGGGGACATCACACACCAGGGCCTGTTGTGGGGTGGGGGGAGAGGGGAGGGATAGCATTAGGAGATATACCTAATGTAAATGACCAGTTAATGGGTGCAGCACACCAACATGGCACATGTATACATACGTAACAAACTTGCACTTTGTGCACATGTACCCTAGAACTTAAAGTATAATAGTAATAAAAAAGAAATGAATTCTTTTTAATATGAATATACTGTAGATGACAGAAAAAATAACTGAAGATTAATAATTCATTAGATAATGAGAGTTTTCATCTTCAAACGTCATTTACTATTTTATTAGTGAAAAAATAAAGGGTATTTAAAAAATAAACACAAGCTCTATAAATCATATACTTTAAAAAGGCAGATACAACCAAAGCAAATAAAATTCACTGTTAGAATAATGTTATATTTATATTTTGTTCATACCACAAGTCTACAGGAAACTATTCATTGAGTTACAATGTAAGCATCAGTTTGCAGCACAGGTCATATCCTCAGGCCTTCTAGGCTTGAAGAGTCAATAAACTATCCTCTATTTTCTTACTAATGGAGGAAAATTTGAAAAAGTAGGATCAAAAAGCCACCATTCAAAGTATATTTTGTCTAATGAAAAACATTTCACATCTTCAAAAAACCTCCTAAAGCTAGATGCTTGTTCTGATAAAGAAGATATTGGTGTTGCAGCCAAACTACAAAATAGCTAAGTTGCTTTGACTAGTTCAGTAATGTATCCAATGAACTGTCAATTATTAATAAAATCAAATGGAATAAATAAAAATGCTCCCAAAAGTCAATCTTGAAATATTTCTTTACTCATTTCATTTTATGTTAATATATCATTTAACAGTAGGTCTTCATCAATAAAGATCGATTATGCTGGCACTGAGACTCCCCAAACAACTCACAACCTTTTAAATAGACCTAAGAGCTGTTGCAAAATGGTTTGTCATCTATTTTTAATAATTGCATTTCCATACCATGACTAAGTGGATTTGAGTAAATGCTTTCACGAATGTGTACACTTGATAAAGGAGCAAAATAGAGACTAAAAAAGATAGCATAAACAAGTCAATCTGTATTGTCACTCAAAGGTAATGGATTTGATGCTATTACTATTGAGTTCAATGCCCAATTGCCATTCATTCATTTCTGTTTTATTTTATTAGCTTTCATTATTCAATTTTTTTAATCCTTCAGAGGGGGAATAGAATCCTCTAAAGACAAAGCATGCTTTTGACTAGCTTAGTATCTTTCAAAATGTTCAATTGAGTATAACGAATGCAGAAGGTGCTGAATAAATACTTCACGTGTGAATGCATGGCAATCAATTTCATGAAATCACATGAACAAGTTATTTCAACATGCTGCATAAAAAATGCTTCTTTCCTCTAAGTGAACTTTGTTTAGAATCTAATAAAGGACTCATGCATATGCTTGGTTTAAACATGATTTTGCATCTCTGGGTTCAGTGTTATACTATGTCTACACAGCACACTAAGATATATATGATTTCAACCACTGGGAAGGCTTTCAGAACTGTGTTCCCTAGGAATAGTAATAAAGGGGAGTGAAACCTCAGTGTGAGGTTTTAAGAAAATGATAATCTATGCATATCAATTTACAATATGCATTTTTAACAAATAAATTCGTAGCATGTATGCCAATGAGAAGAATGACTGAACAGTTCAATAACTGAGCTGCTCTGATTATGAGCTAAGCCCAAGAATGTTTGATGATTTTCTCAGTTAATGGATTGTTGACCATGTTTACATTGAATAGCAAATCTGTTTGCAACCAGATTTGACACAAAATAATAGAGTTTAAAACTAGTTTCCAGGTGAGCAGTGGGCAGAATAGAGTTCACAGGTGAGACAGAAAGAAGATAGCATTAACAAAATCATTGCCGGTGCAAAAATAGACTATCAGCGGGTATTTTGTACAGAGCATTTGGGCAAACTGACATCAAACAACCCTGATTAAGGATGTCACCATTTCCCTAGAGAAAAGAGAGAGAAAATAAATATCAGAACCTCCTACAAATGTAATTTTTTTTAGAATGTGAGACAAACACTCCCTGCATCAAAATCACTGACTGTGTGTGTGTGTCTGTGTGTGTGTGTGTGTGCGTGTGTGTTAAAATATGCAGATTATTGGCCCCTACGTTGTATATACTAAATCATAAATTCAGGGCGTGGAGTCCATGAAAATGCATTGTAACAAACATAAACAGGTAATTCTTAAACCCACTAAAGATTGAAAATACTGTGAATTGCCATTAAATAACACAATACACAAAATTTATCTCTAGAATGGGTTCAGTCACTTTCAGTGGATCCTTTGTCATGATTTTAGTGTCTTCCACGGAACACTACACAGCCACAAAAAAACAAAATCATGTCTTTTGCAGCAATATGAATGTAGCTGGAGGCCATTTTCCTAAGCAAATTAATGCGGAACAGAAAATCGAATACCCATGTTCTCACTTATAAGTGGAAGCCAAACATTGGGAACTCATTGACATAAAGGTGGCAACAATAGACACTGGAGTCTAACAGAGCACGGAGTGAGAGGAGGGATAAAGGGGTGAAAACATAACTTTTAGGTACTATGCTCACTATCTCAATGACAGGATCATTCGTATCCCAGACCTCAGCCTCATGCAATCTGCCCATGAGCAAAAATTAATTAATTAATTAATTAATTTGAACATATAGTGTCTAAAGCAGAAAGATTAACTAAGTAGGCTAAGACCAGCTAAGCAGGTAACCTTAAGCTATAATGCCTTATTTCAGGCTTCTGGAAAAAATCTGAACCTATCTATTAATTACAATTCGTGTACTATGTCTGGATCCTTCATAATAAAAAAGAAAACATCAAGCATAAACAACAAAAAATTGACGTAAAATTATTTGAAAAATTTTCAAAAGTTTAAAACATATTATATACCACCACTACCAGACATTGAAATTATAACACTGATTTGAAGAACAGAAAAACCATTGAACCCATCCATTTATGAACTATTTTAACAATCACGAGTGGTAAGAACTGTTGTGCCCCTAAGAAAAGATTACAGAAAAATAGAGAACAGAACAAATTGTTATAGCACCTGTGCTTAGAGTTACCTTAGAAAGGCACGTTCAAACTGGAGAGCAGAGAAAGCTTTCTCAAGAAAGCAGCAATTTAAGTGAATTTGAAAACTGAGCTATCTAGGACAATGATATAAGAAAATAGATTTCAGGTAGAGAAAATAGCATGTGCAATTTTTTGTCATGATTCAGAGCATTCTGGCTCTAGTGTATGAATTGGTTCAGATTTCTATTCCCTCACTTACTAGATCTGTGATCTTGGGGGAATCACTTCATGTTTTTTATTTGTTTGTTTGTTTTTTGAGATGGAGTCTCACTCTGTCGCCCAGGCTAGAGTGCAGTGACAAGACCTCGGCTCGCTGAAACCTCTGCCTCCCGGGTTTAAGTGATTCCCTTGCCTCAGGCTCCTGAGTAGCTGGGACTACAGGTGTGCACCACCACGCTCAGCTAATTTTTGTATTTTTAGTAGAGTCGGGGGTTTCACCATCTTGGCCAGGATGGTCTCAATCTCTTGACCTCATGCTCACCTCCACCTCGGCCTCCCAAAGTGCTGGGATTACAGGAGTGAGCCACTGTGCCCGGCCCACTTCATGTTTTTAAACTTCAGTTCCTTCATCAGAAAAATGGGAATAATATTTTGTCAAGAGGATATTGCTAGTATCAAATAAGGAAATACAAATAAATTTCTTTGCATAGGAATGTGCACACAATTAGTGCTGAAACATTCTAGCCATCATGTCTCTGACATCATTATAGATAGAAGGGAGAAAGAGAAGGAACAGAAGGCCCTGACGTGCTTTTTTGGAAATGAGGTGAGTCTCTGGCAAGACTCTAAAGTCATTGAACAAAACACGAATTTTGATGACTTCTAAAAATATTCTATCCCAACCATAATTGTTATTGAATACATCAGAGATGAATTATAGACATCTTCATTGGATTAGAATCCCATCTTTGAACTGTTTTCCAAACAGCAAACGCACAAGGTAACAAGCACAGAACATGAGTGTTGCTGATGACAAATTTCAATATTTCAATATAGACGGGCAGCTTTAATTGGCAAAATGAAAAGATTTTCATTGGCGGCCATAATCAGAACACTAATCTGGTCACAGAAGCATCAGTGTGAGGCCAATATAGATATATTTATGACATGCAATTAAACAAAACATTCATCTCATATTTGTTTTTAGAAACTTCAATGATTTATCAAACTAATATCCATCCACACATGAAAATGATGAGTTAACAAAATTTGTACCTTTTCAAAATATATTTTGATGAAAATCAAATTACAAATATATTTTCTATATACAATATATTTCCCTCCATTTGCTCTTAGTTTGATACTGTTATACTCTTTTTTTTTTCTAAGACAGAGTCTTCCTCTGTTGCACAGGCTAGAATGCAATGGCACAACCTTGGCTCACTGCAACTTCCCCCTCCTGAGTTCCAGTGATTCTCATGCCTCAGCCTCCCGATAGCAGGAATTACAGGTGTGCACCACCAAGTCCAGCTAATTTTTGCATTTTTAGTAGATATGGGGTTTCGCCATGCTGGCCAGGCTGGTCTCAAACTCCTTGCCTCAAGTGTTCCGACCACCTCGGCCTCCCAAAGTACTGGGATTGTAGGCGTGAGCCAAGGGACCTGGCTTTGACCCTGTTAATACTACTGTTTCTTTATGTTATTGTTCTGGATATTTTATCAAAATTAGAAGAACTTCAAGATTAATATAAGCTCAATATTTTAATAAATCATTAAAAATATAGTTTCCATTAGAAAAGGAATTTTATTGGTTTACTCCTGAAAGCTTGAAGCAGTTGTCTTTTGTTATCTGTAGAATCATGGTCCTACACATTATTTTTTGCTTTTAAATATTTATCCTCTTTCCATTTTACTTTACCAATGTGTCTGTCTATATAATACTCATGAAGTCTAAAACCTATTTTTTCCATAATTTATTCCACGGATTCATGCTACTTAGTAGATTATTGAAGAGTTTCTTAAATAATACTATAGTAACATTTATTTACACCTTACTATATGCCAAGCACTACACTAATTGTTTTGTATATGTAGCTCATTTGATTGTTGTAATCATTGTATGTCACAGATACCATTTATTTCCACTTTACACCTGAAAAACCTGAGGCCCTGTGATATTTAAGTAATTTACTCAAATCAAAAAGCTAGTTAGTCGAAACCAGAAAGTCTAGCTCCTCAGTCCAGACCTTTAACTAATACATACTAATCTGCTGTCCTATGCACTAGATGCGAGCAAACAGAATTTCCTCTGTGTACATTTCTTTGTGAAGAAAATAGAACTCTATTAGGCACCATGTGTAGGGAAATGGGGAAAGGACTAAAAATGTAATGAAACTAGTATTATTGTTTTTGTTTCCCTTCTCATATTTTAGAAATGAAACATTGTGTATACTCAATTAAAATGACTGTATCAGGGCTTTACACTGAATACAGAATGTCCACAAATTAGGCAGTAAGAGAACCTGGGTCTCTGTTACTGGGTGAGTTGATATGAAAAGTGCAGTGGACATGGATATGTGATGCACATAAATGGCCATAAGCAACATGTATGGATTTATAAAATATTATGATTAGGTTGAAAAAATTATGTACAATAAGCTATACAACCATTAAATAAAAAACATATGCATACGATTTTAAATAAATATATTCATAATAATACTTTATGAAAAACAAACAACATATTAAAATGGTTGCTCTTTAGTGTACATAAATGGCAAGTAGATTTGTGATAAAAATGAAAGTAGGTACATAAGAAAATATATAACCCAAGAGAGGGTCCTGTTTGGTTCAAGATGGAAATGGGCCGTGAAGTGAGCCACATTATTAACTCAGCCCTCAACACGAGATACAAAGAAACAAACAAAAAACACAAGAATACAGGAAAAATAACAATAAGGAAAGGAGACAAGGAACGAAGGAAAGGAAGAGAGAAAGGATGAGAGAGGGAGGATGAACAAACCTCCACTAATTGTAAAACCAGATTTTCTCTAAATATTTCAGATGACTCGTTTAATAAATTATAAGTAGAAATTTTCATTCAAATTTGAATAAATATGCAGTGAAATGTGTCAACTTCATTGGAATGCATTATTTTTTGAATGGCAATTTATATATTTAAAACCTCTGGTAGGGAAGCCTGTCTTTCCAACAAAAATATCAGAATTCAAAAAACTCATTTTCCATTTCTCCTCGGATAAAGGTATATGGCTTCAGATACATCAAACCAACTGGCCCAGGCAAGATCTTGATTCAAATAGGAAAATTAAGAAACCATGTTCTTCATGAAGTTCTCGTTTTTGGCTTTCTGCTGATGAAAGTGAAAGAAAAAACATGAAGATGTTGCTGGTAGAAATACTGACGATTTCTCTTTAGTTTTGAAGTTTGAGATCCAGACGCAGCAATGCTACTTGTGGCAATAGCAATTGCAATAAAATCAAGACCTTGTCGTTCATTGCTCGACAGCTGCCGTGGCAAAGTTCAGCTTCATCAGGCCAGATCTGTGGTAGAGTTTTGGGCACTGTTCCTCTAAATTTATATTCTAATGTTTGAATCTATTCTCAATGAGTCTATGAGCCACTTCATATCCTTTATTAATGCTCTTTTCTGTTTCAACTAGCCAGGGTATATTTTGTTATTTTGTTTGCAACTAAGAATACAAACATTAATAATAATAATAATAATAATAATTCCCAGGAGAGGAGTGTTGTAGGCAAGTCTATTAAGGAAATGGGAATATAGTACCAGTGATCAGACTGTTGTGTTTCAGTGTAACAGGATCCATTTGGTGTTAAAGAATGGCAATCTGACAACTTCTGGCATATAGAGGCATGCAGCTCATTGCTTGTGCTCACCTCAAATAATATTGAAGATTATATTTTTGGTGATTCAAATTCCACCATAAACTCATGAGAAATTTAAGAAATTCAACAAAGACTGTCTGTGTCTAAATGCACTTCATAGTTTAAAGAAATAAAATAACCATCTCCAAGATTAAGTTCTTAGTTTAAATCACATTGAAATGATCAGGGCATCTCTTGTCTCTTATAGTGGAAAGGATGACATAGCTATACATGAAAACTCAAGTCTTTTTCCATGAATTCCTGAATTACAAAGATGATTTAATTTATTATCTTGCCTTTCGAGAAAATGAGACCACTGACTGAGGAAAACAGTTAAATCATGGGCATTGGAATATTTAGATAAATAGGAGGATTCAGGTGACTGAAAATATTCTCATCTGCTAAAACTTATTGAGTCCTTCTTGCTAGCAGATTCAGCTGTCTAACCCATGACTGAGGAAGCTGCTCCTTCATTTCTTCAATATCAAGTCCATACTTTATTTAAGGTGGTTAACTGATGGAAGAAAGCAATATTCTTTCTGACCGAATCTATTATTCCATTTGAACTCAAAATCCCAACATCCTCTTGGGAGCTAATTATCTAGTTAATACTGAGGACTAGAAGTTTCTTGAATATGAGACTTGCAAGATTTTATAGCTAAATGTGTAAATGCATGGGGGAATATGTGTGAAAATGGATTTTACGTGTTCCTGATATAGAACCAAGAAAGAATTTTAATTCAAGCTGGTATAAATATCTGATTAGAGATTCTAGATTCAATGTGCTACTTCTGGTAGCTGGTTTAGGTGCTAAATGCTTCTTCAATTAGTTGATCAAAATCTCGACTGAAAAACAGGCTAAGTTAAATAAAGTTCAGACACTTGGAGTTCCTCCTTTTAATATACAAGGAATTCAATGACCTACTGAAATATGAAAGTTAAGGTAGATTTATTGTTCAAAGCCTGTCAAATGGGCTGGATGCAGTGGCTCATATCTGTAATCCCAGTACTTTGGGAGGATGAGGCAGGTGGATCACCTGAGGTCAGGAGTTCGAGACCAGCCTGGCCAACATGGGGAAATCCTGTCTCTATTAAAAATACAAATATTAGCTGGGCCTGGTGGTGAGTGCTTGTAATTGCACCTACTCAGGAGGCTGAGGCAGGAGAAGTGCTTGAACCCAGGAGGCGGAGGTTGCAGTGAGCCAAAATCATGCCATCGCATTCCAGCCTGGGCAACAAGAACAAGATAAAAAACAACAACAACAACAACAACAAAAAAAAAAACCTGTGAAATTATCCACTGATTAAATTTTCAGAAAGAGCTCAGAAGATACTTTCTTCACCATAACAATAAAAAAGAATGATGAGCACAACAATGCTATCTTTAAAAAAACTCTATAATTTATATTTTCTATAACTGGGGAACACAGACATTGAAGCTACACTCAAGTGATTTCATTTCTTTAGGGTTTAGGAGTACTTTATCACTGGAATGACGCTGGACACGGATCTCATAATAGGTAGCAGGATATGAATGGTAAAAAATACAGTACTCTAGCATGCAGAGACCAAAATAATGAGTCATCTGATCCTTGGCAATGACATCAAGGTCTGGGAAGAAAAAAATCTAAATTTACTGACCTACTTAGTCATGACCTGTCAATAGTGTTCACACTTGAATTAGTTTACTTACCCCATGGCCACTTAAATGAAGAGAAACGTGATTACTCTTGAAGAAGGACTCTGCAATAGCATCAGATGTTAGTATTGCACATCTTCCTTCTAGCTTTTCTGAAAGACATCGCCTACCATTTCTTTTCCTTTTTCCTTTTTTTTTTGGAGGATCATTGTTTTTTTTTTATTTTTATTTTCATACTCTAAGTTTTAGGGTACATGTGCACAACGTGCAGGTTTGTTACATATGTATACGTGTGCCATGTTGATGTGCTGCACCCATTAACTTGTCATTTACATTAGGTATGTCTCCTAACGCTATCCCTCCCCACTCCCTCCACCCCACAACAGGCCCCAGTGTGTGATGTTCCCCATCATGTGTCCAAGTGTTCTCATTGTTCAATTCCCACTTATGAGTGAGAACATGCGGTGTTTGGTTTTCTGTCCTTGCGATAGTTTGCTCGGAATGATGGTTTCTAGCTTCATCCATGTCCCTACAAAGGACATGAACTCATCCCTTTTTATGGCTGCATAGTATTCCATGGTGTATATGTGCCACATTTTCTTAATCCAGTCTATCGTTGTTGGACATTTGGGTTGGTTCCAAGTCTTTGCTATTGTGAATAGTGCCGCAATAAACATACGTGTGCATGTGTCTTTACAGCAGCATGATTTACAGTCCTTTGGGTATATATCCAGTAATGAGATAGCTGGGTCAAATGGTATTTCTAGTTCTAGATCCTTGAGGAATCACCACACTTGTCTTCCACAATGGTTGAATTAGTTCACAGTCCCACCAACAGTGTAAAAGTGTTCCTATTTCTCCACACCCTCTCCAGCACCTGTTGTTAAATACATTAGGGAGGGAAGGAGATGGGTGTAAATGCCCAGACCCTTCACAGATTATTGAATGCTGCCTTCAAGCTAACATTGATCTTGGTGGATTCAGACTATCACTAAAAAACATGTGCATAATTAGAGGTTATTAAGGTCATGTGATGAATGAGATTTTGTCTTGGGTTCATATTGCAGTTGATGCAGTAATACTTCCATTTCAGCTTTTGATTATTTTACCAGATCTTTGACGTATATTTGGAAGATTTACACTGTAACTGTATCTCAGTGGCCCCTGAAGTCAAAGCTGTCAAACTCAAGTAATGGCCAAACTAAAGATCTCTGAGCATCTCTCTCCTACAAAAACAGTAAACATGAATCCCTGGGAGAATGTTTCAACTAGAGCCATCATAAAGAACATGGAAGAAAAAAGGCTGGTGCTTATGAAACCATGAGCAGATTTAACTTACCTATTCAGTCTACATGGAAGGCAAATTAATCGTGTAAAACAAAAATACCTTTAATCAGGTGGTGGTTCAAGTACAGGCAATGTGGTTTCTCCACTAAAGAGAATCAACAAAGACCCTAGCACTCACTATTATAATAGTCTAACAGGTGACCTGTTTTTTTCTTTTTAGAAGTTCACATCTCAGTAAACAGAGATCACCAACAAGTATTTGCTGCTTTTTTGCAGAAACAATAGTGTGCTTTCACCATATTGTTCTAATATTCCCTGAAATTTCCAGTTTTACAGCCAGATTTAGTCTGTGGGAACACTGATCATTTCAACATTTTATGAGACACCATGCTTGTCAACTACAAGGATGGCATCTAATTGAAAAGACACAGTGAACTGGGATTATAATGTCCTCCAGACATTTGGGCAAGAACTAAGAAATAAAACCCATGAAAGTATAGGTGACACCTACCTTGGTGTTATTTCTGACAGTCTGGGACAGCTTGGAACATGCCCTCCAAGGTAAGGTGCAAGTTTGCTGCATTTTGCTACCCATAGCATGTCAACATAGCCCTCTGGAGAAAGGTTCCAAGAGTCTGAGCCTACATTCAAAACAATTAAAATTTGTCTGTTTCGGCCCAGAATTAGAATTCTGTACCTTGGCATGTTAATTATTTGTAATTTTGGTTTTCTGGTAGAATGAGCTTATTTTCTGTTGGGACAACATATATATGTATATATACTAAAAGAGCTTTAAGCTTAAGCTTAGAAATGCCTAGTGTAAAATTATTTTAAAATAAAAACAAATATACACTTATAGAAAAACATAAATACACATTATTTTGTAAAAATATAAAGAAACTTTCAAAGTAACTGCTTTTAACAGAATTTTAAAATTTTACACACTACGTGTTGATATGTCTCTATGGCATATCATAGCTTATTAATGAACACTATGCATATCCACTACTTTATCCTCTAATTTTTTATCCACTATTATTTATATTTTATTCCCTTTGTAATTGGCTAAAGAATTTGTTATATAACTAACATATTCACATTTTATTTTCTTATCATTTTTCCCTTCATCCTAGCCACTATTTCTTTACATTATGTAACACCTACTTTTTTCTTGCTTTTCTCCCCCTTTACATTTGCTTATTTTTCTTGTCCTAGAAAATTCTCACAATTTTATAATTCTTTCTGGTCAATAACATTATTATAAGCACATTTTACAAGAACTGTAAATTTGAACCAATTCTAGTATTTGGCTTTTCCTTAAAATTTTGTAGCTTGATTATCACATGCAAAAAAAGTATTGTTTTAATCCAGATAGCTTCCCCTAAAAGCAAGTTCCTAGACTCCATAATGATATAATTGTTTGGAAAATGTCTAAATACTATGTATACATTTATAAATCATTTAATCACTTCTATAGACTATCAGCCTAATGCAAAATTTTCAACTTGAACACACACTATCTTTCCTTCTTATACTTTTTGAATCCGATTTTGAATCTGGACATTCATTGCTATCACATGCACAGAAATATATTGTTGGAGTGCAGAGAGAAATACCACAAAGAATGGTGCTTTGGCATGATGAGCACTTTGAATTAAAAGAAATCAGAAGGCCTTAGATGTTCCCTCAGAACCAAAAACTTTCTAACCTTCTCTTGTTTCTTCCCTGTCCCCTACATCTCACAATTGCAGGGAGGGACTCTCACTGAAATTTCCTTATTTGACTAAGGGAAACTCCTTTTCAAAAGAAATGTGATTGTCTTAAAGCATCCTTCCTGGAAATCTCACCAAATAATCAGGAAACATTAACCATCAGTAAAGAAAAGAGAAGAGACTAAAAGTCGTCACCATGTCCAGACAGATTTTTGGTTTATTATTCTAAGGACACCTCCCAGAGATTACCTGGGAGACTTTGTTTGCATAATAAGAAAACCTTTGTTCACAGTGAAGTTCGAAGTTCCTCCCCTCATCTTCTCACTACTGGTTCCCCCAGAGGTCAGAGAAAATTTATCCCAGGTCATTGTTCTTTGAGATTATTCATTTCCCCATTTACACCTCCCCCCACCCCCATTTCCCTCTCTATATGAAGAAGGTATTTAAGCCTCAGCCATCTGGCCCTTCTTTGAGTCTTATGTATGTGGGATACCACATCCAAGTGCATGTTATTGAATTTATTATGGATGTTTTTCCCTATTAAGCTGTCTATTTTCAGTCCCTTCAGCAAACTTACAGAGAGGGCAAAAGGGATGCATTTCCTGTGCCCCTACAAAATCAGTCAGAAAATATCAACACAACTGTTGAGGCTAATTATAAATTTGAAATAAATTATTTAAGAAAGAAACATATTTCCTGAAAACAATCTTTAGAGGATCTCAAAACTAAATTTAAAATCTGCTGAAAGAAGTTTTATATAACAACCACATATGGTGAAGATAACTTTCTTCAATTTAATTCTTAAAAGATATTTAGGCATTAAAAACTACTACAAAACACTTTCTGCAATTTGGGTACTTAAAAAGTGTTTTGCCGTGGTGGCATTAAACTTAAGACATTTTAGGAGTTATTCTGAAACCACCTTTGCAGAGATTGTAACAGTGATATGGCTTGGGCCTGTGTCCCTTCCCAAATCTTATGTTTAACTGTAATTCCCAATGTTGGAGGTGGGGCCTCCTGGGAGGTGACTGGATCATGGGGGCAGTTTCTTGTGAATGGTTTAGCACCATATCCTTGATGCTGTTCTCATGATAGAGAGTAAGTTCTGAAGAGGGCTGGTTGTTTAAAGTGTGCAGCACCTTCCCTCTCTCTTGTATTCCTGCTCTAGCCATGTGAGATGCCTCACTCCTTCTTTGCCTTCTGCCGTAATTGGAAGACTCCTGGGGCCTCACAAGAAGCAGAAGCTGCTATGCTTCTTGTACCGCCTGCAGAACCATAAGCCAATTAAACCTCTTTTCTTCATAAATTACCCAGTCTCATGTATTTATAGAAGTGGAAAAAGACTAATACAAACAGTGAGAAAATTATGACAGTTAAAGAGATCTTACTTAATTGACTCCATCTTTCCTTTAAGCTCCAAGCTGCCCTTGTTCATTCCTCAGGACAGACTGAACTAACTTTGGGGGGAATTTAGTTTATGGTTTAGCTTTCAAACAAACATGATAATAACTCCTCTCTGAAACAAATCCCCTCCTTGCTTAGGGACCAGATAACCTTTGTAAAACTAACAAATTAGCCACAAGATTAAAAATTATGGCTCAGGGGTCATGCAGAATCTACAGGATTCCTAACTTGCCCAATGGCTCCCATGGCTAACATTATTATTTTAAGACCTTTGATTGGTGTTCAAGATATTTTTCAGACCCTGCAGCATTCTGATGGATCAGCTGGCATCATACAGAACACTTAAACTGGCTCATTTGGTCTTGTAGCCCTCACCCAGGAACTGACTCTGCAGAAGGACAGATTCAACTTCTTATGATTTCATCCCTGACCCAACCAATCAGCATTCCCCATTCCCTAGACTCCAGCCCACCAAACTATCTTTAAAAAACTCTAGCCTCTGACTTTTGGCAGAGCTGATTTGAGTAGTAATAAAACTCTGGTCTCCTGCTTAGCTGGCTCTACGTGTATTAAACTCTTTTTCTGTTGCAATTTCCCTGTCTTGATCAATTGACTCTCTCTGGGGAGGGGGCAAGAAGAACCCATTGGGTGCTTACAATTAGAAGTTTCCATAATTTTTGTGTAAAGTGAGACTTAGTGATTCTAGAATGCTGATACTGAGAAGAATCTTATTTTGATGTTTTGGGTAGGTTTGCAAAATGTTACAGTGTATAGTGTGAGAACTTGAACGAATAGCAACCAAAAGTCAACAAAATTGTCTGCTGTGAATATAAAAACTTGTTTTACAAGACACCTATGTCTTGACCACCCAGGTGAAAATTGATCTTTTTTAGTATTTAAGGTATTCAAGTTTCAAATAATATACTTTGGAGGCTGAAGAGGCCAGCAAGTTAAAGACAACTATACCAAATATTTGTTGAATACATCATTAAAAAATAAACAGTTATTTCCTCTATCTAGTTTATCAAAGGAATACCTTTCAAAGAAGTTAAGGTTATGCAAGCTGGAGAATGTTCTTCTAAAGGAACACAACTCAGTGATTATTCGATATGCTTACAATATGTTGGTAGAAGATTCATACATAGAATCAAGTTGAAAGATGTTGCATAAGGCTGAAGTCAAAGGTTTCAAGCTAATATTTTTCTAATATGGGAAGAGAGTTCACATTTACTGAACACTCCTGATGTCTATATATGGTGATGAAAAATCAACACATGCTAGCATTGCCTGTAGCTGAGCCTATGCTGAGGGAAAAATTGATTTTCACTATTCCTGTCCAGCTCTTTAACACTTCTATTAGTTTCACCTTAGGTTAGTAGTAAATGGTAAAAAGTATAAACGATTCACTGGGGAAAGTGGCTTATATGTGTGCATTATATTTTCTAATGGGAAAAAAAATGCCGTAGACAAGTATTGAATGTGACTAAGAACATGTAGAGTACAGAATAATTCCTATTGCATTAATCACATGCTTCACACAATCTGGGCTAATTTTGAATGTTTCCCTCAGCTTTATCAATCAGTAGCAACTATGAACTCTGAACTCAGCTGCATAGCTGCATGCATTTTTTTGTTTGTTTGTTTGAGACGGAGTCTCGCTCTGTCGCCCAGGCTGGAGTGCAGTGGTGCGATCTCAGCTCACTACAAGCTTTGCCTCCTGGATTCACGCCATTCTCCTGCCTCAGCCTCCCGAGTAGGTAGGACTACAGGCGCCCGCCACCACGCCCAGCTAATTTTTTTGTATTTTTAGTAGAGATGGGGTTTCACCGTGTTAGCCAGGATGGTTTCGATCTCCTGACCTCGTGATCCGCCCGCCTTGTCCTCCCAAAGTGCTGGGATTACAGGCGTGAGTCACTGTGCCTGGCCAGCTGCATGCATTTTCTTATTCTTAGAATATAACTGCTTGATTTACCTGAGGTGTCCAACAATTCAAATTATTTTTGCTGAGACTTTGTAACCAACAGCATTCCCACATCAAGGCTAGCATTCCACAACCTACAAACATATACTAATATTAAATAAACTAAGCCTGATTTCATTCAGTCAAACATGTCCTATTTATTTGTGAGTACTGGTGGCAAGGATGTGCTCACTGACCAAAGCCCACCTGAAGTACTAAGGAGATGACAAGGTTACTACTCTACACTTTGGACTGAGAGTTGTAGCCAGTTGATAGAGGAAAGTTATAACTTTTGGCTTTTAATGCATTTTTCTTCCCCTCCCAGATACCTGTTGGTGGACAAAACATGCTACAAATTACTCTTAGGTTTAGAATGACTCTTGCCACATAGTGGGTTGAATTATTAAATTAGCTGCAGTTTGTCTTCGGTTTTTATCTTACTAGGAAAGAAGTCTTTCATGTTAATTTGCTTAAAGGTGAACATTTGAGAGGAAAATATAGGGAAATCAGTAGCTCAAACAGGACTGTATTCCCTACTCCCTAATAATTACTTCCTACTAATTCGAAAATTTCCATATGGAATATAGAAATGTTTTCAGATGGTTGTATAATAGTTCATAGTTATTCTAATTTTGATAAATGAACTTAACAAAGAAAGTTTCATTGCATGCATTTTTGCAACAATGGTTGAAATAATATGAAAAGATTTATGATCTGCAAGGAAAATTCATCTGTGTTGCCAAGCAAGCAAATAAACAAGCAAATAAAACCTGCCTGATCACATGCTAAATTAATGAGTTTTTAAAAATTAAAAGAAACAAAAAATAGATTTGAGCTGTAAAATTGAATGCTATGAAATTATATGAGATAAATTTTGCTTCAAATGGATTTGATCCAGAAATGTATTTCTAATGAAAAAATTCAATTAAAAAATATTTTGTTTTGTTTTGTTTTCCTGTAAATGGGATTGCTAACAAAGCTTTAACTATTATTTGTTTAAAACTGCAAAAGCGTTTTTGATGTGTTATACTTTAAGTCCTGACCTTCCAGTTAATGTAAAGTTCTCACACAGATTTCAGTCAACTTGGCCCTCGGCTACGGAAATAATTGACAGAACTAGGCCTCACATACACAATTGGGTTGGGCATGGCACTTACCTGCTTGATTTGTGGTTACATTTACAGACACATACTGCCGGGCTTCTGGGCTCAAGTCGGACACTCCATTCACTGCCTCAATCTCAAAGGTATAGTTTGTGTGAGCGAGTAGATCCACCATCATGACAGAGGTGTTTTTCAGGCCGCTTTGCCGGGGAAGGTACCTGACATGACCGCCACACTCCTCACACACACCTGCATGGGAGTTGCACTTCTTGCATGCAATATAATATGACACGTCTTTCCTTCCACCAGTGTCAGCAGGCGGAATCCATTCCAGAAAGACACTAGTTTCATTAACATTTGAGATGGCATTCCGAGGAGCGGAGGGGGGTCCTGGTTTGCAAAGTAAAGTAAGAAAAACATATTTTAAGATGGCATTAATTAGGCATTATTTATCACACCAATTCCTGGTCTGAAGGACGAAAATAGATTTGCAATAAGTCCTTTAAGTCATAATTTGTAGTTTTGTTTTCATAATTTTGTAGGGACAATAGTGGGGTTTATTCCCTATGGAAATGACTTATCTTGGCATTGTTACAACACTAGTTCAGTAAAAGCAGAATGTTTTGCTTCATGTATATGTAAACAATTATGGAATAAAACCATGTATGCACAAATATTATAAGATAAAATTAAACTTATATATTTATAAACTGGTGAGTTTCCTTGGGGATTGAACTGAATGTTTCCTCATTGATGCTAATCCCTGCAACCTACAAAGTAAACACAAAGTATCTACTAAGAAACAAACATAGGAAAATACAGAATTTTCAGCGTAGCTCCTGACTACAAATTTTGTAAGTAAAAAAAAATAACCTTAGCATGCTTCAAAATAGATTGCCTATCTACTTGCTAAATCACCAACAGAATTTGAAACCCCCTACTGTATATCAAAAAGGCATTATAATTTAAGTAAATGGTCAAAATTACAATTTGCAGTAAAACATATTTTACTTTGATGTTGTTTTTATATTACAGTTCTGCAAGTTGTAAATTTTATTTAATTTAAAATTTAAAATTTATTTAAAAAATAACCCTCAAAAGGACTACAATAGGATGAATAAAAGCGTTCAGATTTTGAAGGATCAATAGAATAAATTTCAACCTCCAATAACCTACCAAAATAGAAAAGAAATAGATTTAACACAAATATTTTCATGGAATCATAACATGTTAGCTACTAATAGCTATTAGGAGTGAAACTTTCCTAACTTCATGAAGTATTTCTTGTACACTTTATTTTTTTGTATATATCTTAATGGAAACTGGGTGTAGCTTTTAAAATACATTTTATATTCAGAATCATCTTATTTCAATAAGATGGAATATTTCCACTAAAATACGAGTAATGAAATCCATGATCAGAATTGCTTTATGAATTTCATATATTAAGGGTAACCATATCTTATTTGTATATTATTTTAATTATTCCTGAACTTGATTAGAATAATAGAGAGAACAAAAATTAATTAGGTAATTTCTAACACTATAGTCAATGTTTAGATATTTAGTTAAAACTTCAGTCAGCTGTTAATGTTATATTATTGGATAATCTCAAAGAGAAAATACATTTATATTTGTTCCAGAGGCAATTTGGACATCTCTCCTCACAGAGAATAAAATGGAGTGTGGTGATAGTTGAATGGTTCATAAGCATAATTAAGCTACTTAGGATGATCTGTTATCCTAATATGCATTGTCTGTTCTAAATACCAAAATTAACAATTTTTAACTAACATTTAGTAAGTCATGACTTTTGAGGGATTGTTTTAAAAGTGGTAAGAAAGCGAACTGGCATTTAAGATTTAGCTGGAGAGAATGTCATTTATTTATTTAGAGACAGAGTCTCTCTCTGTTGCCCAGGCTGAAGTGCACTGGAGTAATTTTGGCTCATTGCCACCTCCACCTCCCAGGTTCAAATGACTCTCCTGCCTCAGCCTCCTGAATAGCTGGAATTAAGGGGCCCACCACCACACTTGGCTAATTTTTGTATTTTTAGTAGAGATAAGATTTCACCATGTTGGCCAGGCTGGTCTCTAACTCCTGGCCTCAAGTGATCCACCTGCCTGGGCCTCCCACAGTGCTGGGATTACAGGCGTGAGCCACCGCGCCAGGCCAAAAGAACCCCTTAATTAAAAGCTTGACATCTTTGCAAAAAAAAAATCCCCACCTCGACCATGTTTGAATCCTGTGAATTTTGTGATACCTGCCATCTCACATACTTCAATATAAAACAGTCCCCTTTAAGTTGAAATAATGTCTTAAGATGGAAATATCCAGTCTATCAATGATGGGCATTCGAATTGTATTTGCTTTACTTTACTATTGTAAACAGTGCTGCAATAAACATACTTGTGCATGTGTCTTTATAGTAGAATGATTTATAATCCTTCGGGTATATACCCAGTAATGTGATTGCTGGGCTAAATGGTATTTCTGGAAATACACATGTTCTTGTTTACCATAAACTTTAGCTTATTTAATAGTACAAAGTTATAGACAAAATGAAATTTAATCTCAGGATTAACCTCTGAGAAATATCTCTAAATTAGAACAATGTCAAACTTTTTTTTTTTTTTTTAATTTCTGCCAACTGAAAAATTCTTGCATTTAACACATTTCCTCTAAATCTGTAAGAATGCATCAGCAGTTGAATCCTCCTTTTCTTCTGACTCTTCTACTAACAGCTAGGATGGGGGCACAAACAGCTTTAAAGTCAAAAGGAAACTCAAACTCAAGTGAGACCCTAAAGTACAGGTAAAAAGTGGAAGCTCCAACTAACATGCACCTACAAAAAACATGTAATAAAATTCCCCTGCCCCAATCACAGATATGATGTGGGAACCAAAGTAGAACTGTGAGATGAACTTTAATTTAAGCAGATTCATCAGAATTTTAGGTTTTATTTTTGTTTGATTTTTTTCTGCAGGCTTATAAAATGTTATATAGATTTAAAAACTTTGTATATTCTAGAAAAAAATTTGAAGTTGGAGCTATAAATGCAATTCCAAAGAGCCAAAGGCAAAGTGAAGCTCAGGATCTTCATCTGAACATCTATCAAGTGATAAGGAAATCATATCTAGTATTTGTGGTATTATGAATGCAACTAAAAACATACACACACGCTCATAGATTGTGTATTAGAAAGATCTTATACATGAGTCCTAATTTTTTAATTTAATTTTATTTTATTTTTAGAAATGCATGCAAATTAGTGCTCATTTGACAACACAGTATTAGAAATTCACACACCTGGAAACTGAGAAACGTGAAGCCTGACTGTGGGCTTTGGTCCTAAAAAAGTGCTAAGCAGTCCTTGCCACCAAAGCACAGCTTCCCCCCTCACGCCCCACCCCCATTTCCAATCCTAACAAATTTACAGAAAGGGAGGCTCACATTTATGCTGAAAAAAAGAAATATCACGGGTAGACCACTTAAAGAAAATAACAATTAGAAAATTAATAAAATTTGAAAGATAATTCAAAACAGGGTTTTCTCTTTAATTTACCACTCTGTTGTCTAGCCAACATTTTCCCTATCTGGGCATTCATTTGCTCTCACAAGCAAAAACGTTATTTAAATCTCCACTGCAACCAAAATGCATCACATCCAATCATAGTTTATATCTTCTCCATTCATATGTATCCTTACAAAAGCGCATATAAAAATTGTATTTATTCATTTGAAGAGGAAATTATTTTTCACTAGTAATCATCTAACCCATGAAATCATCAGCTTTGGGATAAAAGAATGGTCTTCAGAGTGTAAAGCGAATTAATAGCAATGATTTAAGGAAATCTGAAAATATGTTTCACTGACACTATGAAATTTAGACACTATGAACTTCAGATAAAATTTCAATTTGTGATTATTTGATAACAAATCTGCACTGCTTCTTTAAATTTAGAAATGGATACTAACATTTCAAATTTTTTGTGAACACCTTTGAAAGCAGCTACAACTTTCTGGGACCTAAAATAGTAAATCCAGGCAGTTCATGGAAATTAAACAATATGAGGAGAGAGGGATTCACTTTCGTTCTCTTTAATTTTCTGTTTTTGCTTGATTTGCTACAGAGACTTTCTTATGGAAAAACTCTGAAAGTATTGTCATCAAGCAAACAAATGCATAAATGTGTTACATTCTCAGAAATATATGAAAAACCAAATATACGGAAAATTAAAAATGTTGAAAGATGTGGCTACATCTACTGCAAATGTTAGAATTAAATGTTTACTATTCATCTACTCTACTTATGATCAGCAAATATATTAAATAATAGTTAAGGACACTCACTAACAAGAAACATGACAGCTGCTTGAGAACCCTAGCAAAAAACTTGGTGTATGTATGACTCTGATCTGATTTAAATCTTATTTGCCACTCCCAGTTCTCTATGTTCCTGAAATATTTCCTGTGTTCTTTTATAAATGACTTTCTTAGTGGCTTTATTGGGGCAGTTTAGAACAAGATGGTGAAGGCTCCATCAGCTACATAATTATGTGGTGAGAAAACTGGCAGAAGAGGAAGAGGAAGAAGAAGAAGAGGAGGAGGAGGAAGAGGAAGAAGAGGAAGGAAGAATAAAGAAGAAGAGGAGGAGGAGGAAGGAAGAAGTGGTTTTAATGTAAACTGGGAAGTAGATTATCAAAGTCCTGTTTAGCTAGCACGAACGCTGAAATAAGCCACAAAATAAAAGAAAACATTCTATATCCGTGTCTCAGCTGTTGAATTTGAAGTTAGGGAAAATGGATGCTTCTAACAATGAGTAATAAAAGAGACTCAAATTTTTCAGTGCTTATTCAAGGAGATTGAAAATTGGTGACAACTGTATAGAGAAGATTAAACATTACGCCTGTTTTAAGGGGAAATGTTATTAGAATATAACAGGCTCTATCATGCTGTTTCCTCAAAACTGGTGAAAGTTAGCATCACCAAATATCCGTGGGTTTCCTTACTTGTGCATGCCATTGTGGGTGGATCAGACTCTCTCCTGAAATAATCCTTTTCACAGACACAAGAGGTTGAAGCTTCCTCATGGGTATAACTGTGAGGTGGACATTTGCCGCAGCTCTGGATGTGAGGTGAGGCTTTGAAGAACCCAGGTCTGCACACTGTCAAAAGAAATAAGAGACTAAGCTTTTCCCTGGAAAAGATGCAGTGTTTGTTTTGTGAATAATGTCATTATTTTGACTAGTATACGCAGATTACAGATAACACAACCTTTGCATCAATTTCAAGAATTTTTCATAAGCTTCTGGATCATAAATACTAGGCTCTTCATTCAAATAATCAAATATTTATTTAAAGTCCTTAAACATTTATGGAATGTACATACTTGTAATGATTTTTATGCTACAGGAGCTTATAAGGAATTATATTGATAAAAGGCAAATACTTATATGTATTTAAAACTGAAGCAGTGCTTTGTGTACGATTTTCACCTACTCTATCATTACTACAAGTATGTTGAAGAAATAAATATTATTCCATGTACTGCTAAAATGGTATGATACAAAGTAGGCACTCAAAATTGTTATTGAATAATAAATAAATTAATTAGTATGTGCTAAATGCCTCATAAATTCTGTTAGATTGAGGAGAATGCATAGATGACCTGATATATCAACTGTATTATTTTTATTTTAAGGGAGTCAAATTTTTGACATTTGTTTTACATTTACTTCATTTTAGAACTTTTCTTTGAGACACCTACTGATTCAACATTTGTCTATTCTAAGTAAGGCTTATTTACTATACAAATTATGATGATTTCTTAAGCTCAAACATTATGTCTTATTCAGTTTTGCACTTACTTTTTCCAGTGTTTGACCACAAAAGGCATTCAAAGAGTTCTATGAAATGTGTGAATGAATGAATGGAGTGGCATGAATATTATAACTGAACTATCTAGAATCATATACAGAAAGTGTTTTCTGATATTTCTGTGAGCATTTCTAAGCTTATCATCAGGTAAATGCACATGAGGTAAATCTTTTTATTCTGTGGATTTTCTACATGTTCATATGATTCTTATTTCTCAATGGCTAATAAAGCCAAACTTTAATATGCTAATTGCTCAGTATGGGTCACAATTGAAGACTACCAAACTGATGGTTTGAGTGCTTTGTACAGCTTACTTTACATAAAGCTAATCAACTATGTTTTTCTATTTTCAAAGCTCACTACATATACTGAAGTATCACGCACATTTGCTGAAGCTCAAAGGTGAACTTGGATTTCAGTAGAAATTTCTGATAGACAAAATGAATTGGGGCCAACTTTCATATGCTATAAATGATTTCATGTTTTAGTAATCCATTCTAAGGCTCTCTGCCATCACCATGAATAATCAGGAATGGGCAAAATTGAGAAGGTACACTTCAGTAGATCTAATTATAGTGATAATAAAGCCTTAATGCTCTTATAAATTCTGAGAGAATGTGAAGGTATTTGAAAGATAACAAGAGCTTTTTGATAGTATTAGGGACATTCTTGTAGTTAAATGATTAGGAGAAGATTTAAAACATTATTTTTCTTATAATAGGATTGCTGTAGCAGCCTATACCATACTTAGCTAAGTTATTCAATTTTTCTTCTTTTATCCTTTTAGTAAAACCATTCTCACTTTAAACACTATTTGCTTTCAAAGACATGAAGTGTCAATTCATATGTTCTAAGTATTTGGAATTAATTTACCATTCATGAAACAAGTCATTTCTGTTTAATAAATGCCTCTTAACTTAAACACTTTATATTATATCACATATAACACTGCTGTTAAAACCCCCAACGGAGCTTTGGAAATATAAAATAATATAAATCGAAGTAAAAAGTAGATAAATGTATCTTTCTGTTCAGTTCAATAAGATGTTTTCAGCAGGTATAGTGGGCCAGAAACTACTTGGACTGGCTTCAGAGGTAAATGAGATAGACACGGCCTTGCCTTTATGAATCTTAAAGGTATTCCATAAATATTATAAATATTACTACACCAGGAAAAGAAAAAAGAGCTATAGCAGTCAACATAGATACCCAATTTAATCTTGATTATTAAAGGAGACTTCCCTCAGGAAGCTGAGTCTCTGCTTATATTTGAAAGATTATGAAAATGATTTAACTTGAGTTAGAGTGTATCCGTACCTTACAGGGAGAAATCCTTGCAAAGCACCACATGAGGTGGAGAACAAATAGGGAAATGGAAGATACTAAAGAATTGATCAGGAAGAGAGTCAGAATAAAGTGGAAGAGTCAAGTTTACACAGGACAGAGGGCACCAGGCCACAAAAACCTTATATATTTTATTAGATATTTGGTACTTTATTTTATAGGCAAAGGTCGTCATCGGAAAGTTCCCCTCACCCCAGCTTTATTAAGGTTTAACTGACAAATGAAAATTGTATATATTCACAGTAACTGCAAAGTTACTAAGCCAGAGACTAATGAGATCAAAGTAGTGTTTATGAGATCATTACACAGCAGCCTGGGTAAAAAAGCAAGAACAGAGGCAAACAGCTCTTCTGTTTCTATTGCATTGGTCCAGAAAGAGACAATGTCACTTAACCAGAGTGGTTCCAGTAGTGATCAATAAAACGAGGGGAATTCAAGAAATGAGAATGGGGTAAAATCAACTAGATTTCATGATGTATTTAATGGGTTAGATGACTTAGCGGAAAATTGTAAGAGTGACTGTAAGGTATTTGGCTTAAACTTCACAGAAAATACTGGTGCCATTTTCTCAGAGAACAGGACATGAAACGTGTTGGGGAAGATAATGAGTAATATCTAAGGCATTATTTAATTTGAGGTGGTTGAAGTAATGCAAATAGATGTTTAGAGAGAAAAAAAAAACTGTGTGGTTCAATATTATCCAAGAAAAATGTCATAAACCGTAATTATTCGTCACCTTCAAATCATGACCCTAAATTCCCAGGGGTCCTAGAACCCTGCTAGACAAACTTATATTATTCCCTTAGTTAACTTCGATTCCAACATCAACAGGATTTTCTTGTAGCATCTCCTGTTCCTTCAAACTCCTTATGAGCTCTGTTTCTGTTACTATCAGCTGATACAGTCATTTGTCTTCAGAAAATAAAAGTTGTCAGAAAGAAATTTTCTCACTTTCCTACCATCAAATCTCCAAACCTATATGTCATGGTGAGAGGTGACAGCATGCTGGCAGTCCTCACAGCCCTCGCTCCTCTCGGCCCCTCCTCTGCCTGGGCTCCCACTTTGGTGGCACTTGAGGAGCCCTTCAGCCACCGCTGCACTGTGGGGGCCCGTTTCTGGGCTGGCCAAGGCGGGAGCTCCCTCAGCTTGCGGGGAGTGTGGAGGGAGAGGCCCGAGCAGAAACCGGGTCTGTGCGCGGCGCTTGCGGGCCGGCTGGAGTTCCGGGTGGGCGTGGGCTTGGCGGGCCCCTCACTCGGAGCAGCCGGCCCTGCCGGCCCCGGGCAATGAGGGACTTAGCACCCGGGCCAGCGGCTGCGGAGGGTGTACTGGGTCCCCCAGCAGTGCCGACCCACCGGCGCTGCGCTCGATTTCTCACCGGACCTTAGCTGTCTTCCCGCGGGGCTGGGCTCGGGACCTGCAGCCCTCATGCCTGAGCCTCCCACCCCCTCCATGGGCTCCTGTGCGGCCGGAGCCTCCCCGACGACCGCCGCCCAGTCCCATCGACCACCCAAGGGCTGAGGAGTGCGAGCGCACGCGCGGGACTGGCAGGCAGCTCCACCTGCAGCCCTGGTGCAGGATCCACTGAGTGAAGCCAGCTGGGCTCCTGAGTCTGGTGGAGACATGCAGAACCTTTATGTCTAGCTCAGGGATTGTAAATACACCAATCAGCACCCTGTGTCTAGCTCAGGATCTGTGAATGCACAAGTCTACACTCTGTATCTAGCTGCTCTGGTGGGGCCTTGGAGAACCTTTATGTCTAGCTCAAGGATTGTAAATACACCAATCAGCACCCTGTGTCTAGCTCAGGATCTGTGAATGCACCAGTCGACACTCTGTGTCTGGCTGCTCTGGTGGGGGCCTTGGAGAACCTCTATGTCCATACTCTGTATCTAACTGATCTGATGGGGACATGGAGAATCTTTATGTCTGGCTCAGGGATGGTAAACGCACCAATCAGTGCCCTGTCAGAACAGACCACTCGGCTCTACCAATCAGCAGGACGTGGATGGGGCCAGGTAAGAGAATAAAAGCAGGCTGCCCGAGCCAGCAGTGGCAACCCGCTGGGGTCCCCTTCCACACTGTGGAAGCTTTGTTCTTTCGCTCCTTGCAGTAAATCTTGCTACTGCTCACTCTTTGGGTCCACACTGCTTTTATGAGCTGTAACACTCACCGCGAGGGTCTGCAGCTTCACTCCTGAGCCAGCGAGACCATGAACCCACCAGAAGGAAGAAACTCCGAACACATCCGAACATCGGAAGCAACGAACAACTCCGGACGCGCCACCTTAAGAGCTGTAACACTCAACGCGAGGGTCCGCGGCTTCATTCTTGAAGTCAGTGAGACCAAGAACCCACTAATTCCGGACACAATGGTACCCATCTTCTCTACCTTTATTTCTATCAAAATAGAATAAAATGTATCCTTGTTCATATCAAATAAAAATATCTGTATTTGAATTAGGAATCCCCACTCTGCTCTCTGAGATGAAGCTTCCAAGTAGCTACAATTCTTCTGAGATGCTCAAAAACAAAGCAAAACAAAACAAACAACAAAACTATCAACCTCACATGATTCCAATTTTCCCAGTTTAGTTCCACTTTCAGGATATGATTTCTTAAATTATTTTCCATATATACATCTGTAGCTCCTCATTCTAAATCACATGACTCACTCCACTCCATTGATACATCTCAATGAAAACTACTTTCATTAAGATTGCAGTTATTTTCTTGCCATACTCACTTCTCAGCAATATTTGACATGCCCTCTTTTAGGAAACTCCAGATCTTTTCATTACAAAATGCTAGCATAGCCTACAAGTTTCCAAGTAATATTTAAAAATTCTTTAAAGGCAGTCTCCTACCACACTCATTGTCTCCATCCATCTACTTATTTCCTGTATTTGAGAAACTTTTCTTCCCTGCCACTGAACACTGTAGGAAAAGCATTCTGGGCCAAAAGACAAGACATATAAATAAATAAATAAATGTATAAATTTTTTTTTGAAAAAGCTTGTAGTCCCCGATAAGAGATTTGAATTTAATCTGAAACCATTTGGAAGACATTAAAGGTATAATTTGTTTTTTGAGTCCACACTTTCTGTCAAGAACTGTGACAAAACATGATACAGTGTATTTCATGGGTGGAATAATTAATAATAAACAAACAATGATAGAGGCAAAATTGATATTTTACATTTTAATCATGATAATATTTAAGAAATAATTATCTAGATAAGCAGTACAATTTCTTTAAATACCAACCCAAAATGGTTTATTAAAAATAAATGAAGCTTCTGGAGCAAAGTTGTTTCATATGATGTCTGTACATTACCTAAATATCATTTAGAAAACATTATGCTAGTCATTTAAGTTGGGCAAAGAGTAGAAGACAAAAAATGCACCCCATGTTGACATGTTTTATGAGACTATTGTGGCAACCTCCTGGGGGAAAGAAAATTATGTTTAATAATTATTTCTACTCATGCTTGAAGGTTCATTTTTTAAATGCAACCATTTCCATAGTATATATGCTAATCTGCAAGAATACATGTTCTTTCCCTACTTATCCTTTAAACCTTTGAGCCATCTATTTAGCACCTATTTAGAAATTTGCTGTATAATCTTATGAGAAATTGTTTAAAGGTTCTCAAAATTACCAAAAAAAATTAAACTGACTAATTGGATTGATTTTTCGCAATATTTTCAATTAAATTATTTTTAACATCTCCAATATATTTTACCCTTAAACAGCTATTAACCTTGGGATAACTAAGTATATTCACTTCATAATTCAAAGTCAATACTCCAGAAATATGGCCCACCGAGAAAATTTTTTAAAAATATTAATATATATAATAATTACTGTTTTAATACTTTAAAATACTACACTTCTTTCCATTAGAATTAAAATATACAGCCATATATGTGTGCATATATATATATATATGCATACTATACATATAAAGGAAATTGAGTTAAAAAGGCACAAACTATTGTTATTTGCAGTGTTCAAGATATAATTAACTTTCAAAAGCATTGCTGGCCTTATCTAAGTATGTTTTATTGAGAAAGACAGAAAATCACTATGAACAATATTTATTTCCATAGCTCTATCATATGTGAATTATCAGAGGATATAAGCTAAGCTAAGTGAATTATATTTATTTAATACATTTTTCAAAATAAGCTATTCAGAAGAGAGTTTAGTGTGGGTTTAAAATACGTGTTTGCTAAGAAAAACAGCATAACACAAAATGCTATAAGGAAATTAAAACTCAAAACATGTCATTTTAAATAGTATAAATATTACGTATGCCAACTTTTTAAATTATTATACTTTAAGTTTTAGGGTACATGTGCACAACATGCAGGTTAGTTATATATGTATACATGGGCCATGTTGGTGTGCTGCACCCATTAACTCGTCATTTAACATTAGGTATATCTCCTAATGCTATCCCTTCCCCCTCCCGCCCCTCCACAACAGGCCCCTGTGTGTGATGTTCCCCTTTCTGTGTCCATGTGTTCTCATTGTTCAATTCCCACCTATGAGTGAGAACATGCAGTGTTTGGTTTTTTGTCATTGCGATAGTTTGCTGAGAATGATGGTTTCCAACAGACACTTCTCAAAAGAAGACATTTATGCAGCCAAAAGACACATGAAAAAATGCTCATCATCACTGGCCATCAGACAAATGCAAATCAAAACCACAATGAGATACCATCTCACATCAGTTAGAATGGTGACCATTAAAAAGTGAGGAAACAACAGGTGCTGGAGAGGATGTGGAGAAATAGGAACACTTTTACACTGTTGGTGGGACTGTAAACTAGTTCAACCATTGTGGAAGTCAGTGTGGTGATTCCTCAGGGATCTAGAACTAGAAATACCATTTGACCCAGCCATCCCATTACTGGGTATATACCCTAAGGATTATAAATCATGCTGCTATAAAGACACATGCACACGTATGTTTGTTGCAGCACTATTCACAATAGCAAAGACTTGGAACCAAGCCAAATGTCCAACAACGATAGACTGGATTAAGAAAATGTGGCACATATACACCATGGAATACTATGCAGCCATAAAAAATGATGAGTTGATGTCCTTTGTAGGGACTTATACCAAAATTTAACAGTAACAGCATTTTATCTTCATATTTAAAACATTGGAAGTGTAGCCAGAGCAATCAGGCAAGAGAAACAAATAAAAGGCATCCAAATAGGAAAAGAAGTCAAAACTACTTCTCTTTACTGACAATGTTATTATGTACTTAGAAAACCCTAGAAACTTCACCAAAAGGCTCCTGGATCTGATAAATGACATCAGTAAACCTCCAGGATGCAAAATCAATGTATAAAAATCAGTAGCATTTCTATATATCCATAATATTCAAGCTGAGAGCCAAGTCAAGAATGCCCCATTCACAATAGCCACAAAAAGAATAAAATACCTAGGAATACATTGAACCAAGGAGGTGAAAGATATATACAAGAATAACTACAAAACACTACTGAAAGAAATCATAGATGACACAAACAAATGGAAAAACATTCCATATTTATGGATCGGAGGAATCAACATCATTAAAATGCCATACTGCCCAAACCAATGTACAGATTCAATACTATTTCTATTAAACTACTGATATCATTTTCCACAGAATCAGACAAAACTATTCCAAAATTCATATGGAAACAAAATGAGCCCAAACAGCTGAAGTAATCTTAAGCCAAAAGGAACAAAGTGAGTAGCATTACATTACTCAACTTTAAAATACAGTATAAGTTTCCAGTAAGTGAAACAGCATGGTACTGGTACAAAAACAGACACATAAACGAATGGAACATAATAGAGAATCCAGAAATAAAACTGCACACCTACAACCTTCTGATCTTTTACAAAGCCAACAAAAATATGCAATAGGGGAAAAACTTCCCATTCAATAAATGGTGCTGGGAAAGCTGGCTAGCTATATGCAGAAGAATGAAACCAGACCCCTACTAGTACTTTGTACTATGTACAAAAATTAACTCAAGATGAGCTAAAGACTTAAATTTCATGTCTCAAACTATAAAAATCCTAGAAGAAAACATTAGGAAACACCATTCTAGACATCGACTTTGAAAAAAAGAATGTATGACTAAGTCTTTACAAGCAATTGTAACAAAAACAAAAATGAAAAGTGGGATCTAAGTAAACTAAAGAGCTTCTGCACAGCAAGAAAAACTATTAACAGAGTAAACAGACAACCTGCAGAATGAAAAAAAAATTGCAAACTATGCATCTGACAAGGATCTAATATCCAGACTCCCTAAGGAACTTAAACAATTAAACAAGCAAAAAAAAATATATAGCCCCATTAAAAGGCAGGCAAAATACATGAACAAACACTTCTCAAAAGAAAAGATTACAGTCAACAAACATGAAAAAAATGCTCTACATCACCAATCATCAGAGAGATGCAAATCAAAACCACAATGAGATACCATCTCACAATAGTCAGAATGGTCATTATTTAAAAGTCAGAAAACAACCGATGATGGTGAGGCTGTGGAGAAAAGGGAATGCTTATACACTGTTGGTTGGAATGTAATTAGTTCAGCACTATGGAAAGCAGTTTAGAGATTTTTCAACTGAAAACAGAACTACTGCTCAAGCCAGTAATTCTATTACTGGGTATATCCAAAAGAAAATAAGTGGTTCTGACAAAAAGATATATGTGCTCATATGATCAGTGCAGTACTAATCAATAGCAATGGTGCAGTATTAAATAGCAAAGGCATGAATCAACCTAGATTCCCATCAATGGTGGACTGGATAAAGAAGATGTACAAACACACCATGGAATACTACACAACCATAAAAAGGAACAAAATCATGTCCCTTGCAGCAACATGGATGCGACTGGAAGCTATTATCCTAAGTGAACTAATGCAGGAACAGAAAACCAAATACCATATCTTCTCACTTATAAGTGGGAGCTAAACTTTGTGTACCCATGAACATAAAGATGGCAACAATAGACTCTAGGCACTACTAGAGGGAAGAAGGAGGAAGGAAGTCGAGTCAGGGATGAAAAGCTAACTGTTGGGTACTATGTTCGCTACCTGACTGATGGGATCATGGTATCCCAAATCTCACCATCATGTAATATATCCATGTAACAAACCTGTGCATGTAACCCCTGAATCTAAGAGACAATTTGAAATCATTTTTTAAAAATGTCTTCTCAGTATGAAAGTTGGTATTATGTTAAAACATTGATACAATTAAAATAAATTTAAACTAGGAGCTCTAAAGTTTGGCAGCGTCTCTTGAATAATATCAAACAGAAACAGGAAACAGGTCCTACTTGAGAATCTAGCATTAACTGGCTAACTAGAATGTAAGTTTAAATGATTGAAAACAATAAGGCTAATTCTAACATTAGAATATTACATAAGAAAAGGACAGTAATACTATTGAAAAATACATTAAATTTCTCAATATAATGTATTTTTAATTTATGCTCACCAAATATTGGCAGAAATTCAAAGACTATAATATTTATAAATGAAACATAAAATAAATTTGGTTACATATTCATTCATCTACAATATGTAATAAATCAGAATTTCCTGCCATGAACTGTACTGAACATGGAATAGACATATATAATTAAGATATTTTTATTACCATTGTGTCATTAAATAATTTAGTTGTGTGGCAATCACTTATACATTATCCGTCACATATTTAGAAACACTAATTGTTTAATGGTGTTTAATATTAACATACACATTTTTAAAAAGTCATTCAAAACAATTTTAATAGCATTCATGTGTGTGATACACACACACACACACACACACACACACATATATATATTTAACCAAATTGTGGACCATCAGTAATAGATATATGTATATGTTGTAATGTGTATATATATAATATAAATGGTAGTGTGTGTACATATAAATAAAATCATAAATAAAATAAAGCTGTGTAAAGTATTAGAAACTGATTAGGATTATCAATTTCACATTTTTATATTGTTAAATCTATATATTTTATAGAAGTGTTTTATCACGTAGTATCAATGATTAATTATAATACTAATTTCCTTCCCATAATTCAGAGAAAGAGATTATTACCTCATTTAGTATTCCAAAAATGGCAAAATACTTTTAAATTTGGTAAAAATTTATTATGTACCAGATATCACTCCCTGTTTTATTTTTAAAATGATAACTTCTATACTTCATTACCAGCAAAGTTAGAAAATTTTAAAATATATCGAAAAAATATATAGATAGATAGAACAAATTCACCAAATAATCTAGGACAGAAAGTTTGTCATGCTCAAGTGAAGTACATTGATTTGATTGTTATGCATTTCTAAACTATTCACTGACAAATAGTGTATCCTCCTAAGATAAAATAGTTAAGCTGAACTAATTTCAGTTTTACAAGTCTAAATGCCAAGGGTACGGAAAAATATTGATGGAAAGACCTTCTGCAGTGATGTGATGGTGTATGTCTCCATCTCGACAATGCAGATGTGCTTGACATATAGTAGCTAAACATGAAGCTCCTTTTGGCCTAGCATGAACCGACACATGGCTTTTTGACTGTAGACTATCACAAATCACAATATTACTTTTTGTTTATCTAATTGAACCTCCACTGAAATAAAAGCCACATGATTTCAGCCATTCTTCAAAGGTTTCTAGGAACAATTTGTATAATATAAATATTTATCATAAATAATATAATTCAGGTATCTTTCAAAGCAGAGTTGATTTCCCCTTAATCATTGATTCCTCTACAGTACTAAGTTGTTTTAGATAAATTTACGTTTTGATTTTACTTCAGATGCTAAGCAGTTCTTCTATCCCAAACAAATAAATGTGAATTAGTTCAGAAATAAGAGTACTTCAGTAATAGTGTGTATAAGGGTATATATAAAAATGTAAGCTTGTCTATGTGCCAAACATTTTAAGTATTTGGTTACATATTTCCCACTTCATCACAAATTTTAATTAGATAAAGATTTGAGAATTGGAAAGAAGTTATTTCTTCTGTCAAAATGAACAGACTTGGAAAGAACACACTAAAAGACTAGGAAAAGTTAGAATAAGCTATGTTTGAATTAAGCATTACACCTTCTCTACTCTTAAACTTTTATTTCTTCTACTTCATAGACAAAAGGTATCTATCTGAATGAGAGTTCATCTTGACACAAACATACTATTAATGCTTGTTTTATTGTGTCATTTTGGCCTTATGAACAAATCATACTTTTTTGAACAGATTTAACAATTTAAATTCTTCATAAAAACAAGAAGCAGCCACTGTCAAATGAGTTTAATAAATCCAGTTTCTTGTGAATTTGTTTACTTTAGAAAAGCGGAAAATTGAATTAAATTAAATTAAATTAAATGACTTAAATTTTAAGTGATAAAGCTTCTAGCACCTTATTTTACCATTCCTTCAACTAGAGAAAGCATAAAGCCAAAAATGTCAAGGGATGGTTTCTTCAAAAAATATTGAGAAAATGCACTCTCACGTAAGTTTTTTGAGCACCTAAATTTAGCTCCATGCCTTGCAAATTTTTCAACATATTTTCATGAGTTAATTAGCAAGCCCAAATTTATACCTCTTTTCCATCTTCTCAAGCAAAGTTAGCATTTGTAATTATTTTGTAAGTTTAGAGAAAAGGCAGAAAACTATGTTTTTGTGGGTGATTTAACCAAGGGAATTTTTTTGTGTGTGAACTTTTCTTTTATTTATTTATTTATTTATTTATTTTCTTTTATTCTACTTTAAGTTTTAGGGGACATGTGCACAATGTGAAGGTTTGTTACATATGTATACATGTGCCATGTTGGTGTGCTGCACCCATTGACTTGTCATTTAACATTAAGTATATCTCCTAATGCTACCCCTCCCTCCTCTCCCCACCCTATAACAGGCCCCGGTGTGTGATATTCCCCTTCCTGTGTCCATGTGTACTCATTGTACAATTCCCACCTATGAGTGAGAACATGCGGTGTTTGGTCTTTTGTCCTTGCGATAGTTTGCTGAGAATGATGGTTTCCAGCTTCATCCATGTCCCTACAAAGGACGTGAACTCATCATTTTTTATGGCTGCACAGTATTCCATGGTGTATATGTGCCACATTTTCTTAATCCAGTCTATCATTGTTGGACATTTAGCTTGGTTCCAAGACTTTGCTATTGTGAATAGTGCCACAACAAACATACGTGTGCATGTGTCTTTATACCAGCATGATTTATAATCCTTTGGATATATACCCAGTAATGGGATGGCTGGGTCAAATGATATTTCTTGTTCTAGATCCCTGAGGAATTGCCACACTGACTTCCACAATGGTTGAACCAGTTTACAGTCCCACCAACAGTGTAAAAGTGTTCCTATTTCTCCACATCCTCTCCAGCACGTGTTGTTTCCTGACTTTTTAATGATCGCCATTCTAACTGATGTGAGATGGTATCTCACTGTGGTTTTGATTTGCATTTCTCTGATGGCCAGTGATGATGAGCATTTTTTCATGTGTCTGTTGGCTGCATAAATGTCTTCTTTTGAGAAGTGGCTGTTCATATCCTTCGCCCACTTGTTGATGGGGTAGTTTGTCTTTTTCTTGTAAATTTGTTTGAGTTCATTGTAGATTCTGGATATTAGCCCTTTGTCAGATGAGTAGATTGCAAAAATTTTCTCCCATTCTGTAGGTTGTCTGTTCACTCTGTTGGTAGTTTCTTTTGCTGTGCAGAAGCTCTTTAGTTTAATTAGATCCCATTTGTCAATTTTGGCTTTTGTTGCCATTGCTTTTGGTGTTTTAGACATGAAGTCCTTGCCCATGCCTATGTCCTGAATGGTATTGCCTAGGTTTTCTTCTAGGGTTTTTATGGTTTTAGGTCTAACATTTAACTCTTTAATCCATCTTCAATTAATTTTTGTATAAGGTGTAAGGAAGGGATCCAGTTTCAGCTTTCTGCATATGGCTAGCCAGTTTTCCCAGCACCATTTATTAAATAGGGAATGCTTTCCCCATTTCTTTTTCTTGTCAGGTTTGTCAAAGATCAGATAGTTGTAGATATGTGGCATTATTTCTGAGGGCTCTGTTCTGTTCCATTGGCCTATATATCTGTTTTGGTACCAGTACCATGCTGTCTTGGTTACTGTAGCCTTGTAGTATAGTTTGAAGTCAGGTAGTGTGATGCCTCCAGCTTTGTTCTTTTGGCTTAGGATTGTCTTGGCAATGTGGGCTCTTTTTTGATTCCATATGAACTTTAAAGTAGATTTTCCAGTTCTGTGAAGAAAGCCATTGGTAGCTTGATGGGGATGGCATTGAATCTATAAATTACCTTGGGCAGTATGGCCATTTTCACGATATTGATTCTTCCTACTCATGAGCATGGAATGTTCTTCCATTTGTTTGTATCCTCTTTTATTTCATTGAGCAGTGGTTTGTAGTTCTTCTTGAAGAGGTCCTTCACATCCCTTGTAAGTTGGATTCCTAGGTATTTTATTCTCTTTGAAGCAATTGTGAATGGGGGTTCACTCATGATTTGGCTCTCCATTTGTCTGTTATTAGTGTATAAGAATGCTTGTGACTTGTGCTCATTGATTTTGTATCCTGAGACTGCTGAAGTTGCTTATCAGCTTAAGGAGATTTTGGGCTGAGATGATGGGGTTTTATAGATATACAATCGGGAATTTGCTTAAAAAGAGAAATCTGTGGATGAATACTCTCTCACTTGAAACCATGACAAAAATATTAGTATTTGCTTATGATAATACAACATATATTATTTTCTCTAAATTAATAGATACCCAAATTCCCTACTCACAGTTTTTTCTCAGCATAGGCAAGCATAATTGTTGTGTACAAGTTGATTCAATGTCATGACCCTTAGGCTCTTTTACTTTGTTTCATATAAATATGATGAAAAATATGAACTAAATACTCATGAAATAACCTTATGTCAGCCTTTAGTTTTTCCTTAGTACATGTGCTTTTGTGAACAATATTTGTGTTAACATGAATGTTTATTGCCTTGATAGGTAGGGTGCACAGTTTAAATATAAGCTGGATGATTTATTCTGTAATTGAAAGAAAAGCTTAACAGCCTGTGTATTTGATTTGAAGTATACATTATTTTAGACTCAAGTAGTGAGATCTGCTTTGATTAATTCATGTCTCTACAGTCATAAAATAAGTCCTGCTATGAATCATTGAGTGAATATGTTGTGGTTAACGCAATAAAACTTCCATTTAGGGACAAAAGCAACCAACACATTTGTTATAAAAGGATACTCGAGGTCTTGGCCTTGATTGCTAAGATAGAAGTAGTTTTCAGTCATGAATATCTCTCCTTGTACTACTGGGCATTATATCTTAGTTCATTAACTCAGAAGAAAATCCTATGTATCTGACAAAATTATATTCCCTTTCGTAAAATAAAAAAGTACAATTAACTATGTGCTATTTTGGAATAAAGAATAAAACCGGAATAGGAACAGCTCCGGTCTCCAGCTCCCAGCCCCAGCGACACAGAAGACTGGTGATTTCTGCATTTCTGCTTGAGGTACCGGTTTCATCTCACTAGGGAGTGCCTAACAGTGGGTGCAGGACAGACGGTGAAGCGCACTGTGCGCGAGCCAAAGCAGGGCGAGGCATTGCCTCACTCGGGAAGTGCAAGGGGTCAGGGAGTTCCCTTTCCTAGTCAAAGAAAGGGGAAACAGACGGCACCTGGAATATCGGGTCAGTCCCATCCTAATACTGCGCTTCTCCAACGGGCCTGGAAAACGGCACACTAGGAGATTGTGTCCCGCACCTGGCTCGGAGGGTCCTATGCCCACGGAGTCTCGCTGATTGCTAGCACAGCAGTCTGAGATCAAGCTGCAAGGCGGCAGCGAGGCTGGGGGAGGGGCGCCCGCCATTGCCCAGGCTTGCTTAGGTAAACAAAGCAGCCAGGAAGCTCGAACTGGGTGGAGCCCACCATAGCTCAAGGAGGCCTGCCTGCCTCTGTAGGCTCCACCTCTGGGGGCAGGGCACAGACAAACAAAAACTCAGCAAAGAACCTCCACAGACTTAAATGCCCCTGTCTGACTGACAGCTTTGAAGAGAGTAGTGGTTCTCCCAGCACGCAGCTGGAGATCTGAGAACAGACAGACTGCCTCCTAAAGTGGGTCCCTCACCCCTGAGCAGCCTAACTGGGAGGCACCCCCCCAGTAGGGTCAGACTGACACCTCATTCAACCGGGTACTCCCCTGAGACAAAACTTTCAGAGGAACTATCAGACAGCTGAATTTGTGGTCTCACGAAAATCCGCTGTTCTGCAGCCACCGCTGCTGACACCCAGCCAAACAGGGTCTGGAGTGGACCTCTAGTAAACTCCAACAGACCTGCAGCTGAGGGTCCTGTCTGGTAGAAGGAAAACTAACAAACAGAAAGGACTTCAACACCAAAAACCCATCTGTACATCACCATCACCAAAGACAAAAAGTAGATAAAACCACAAAGATGGGGAAAAAACAGAGCAGAAAAACTGGAAACTCTAAAAAACAGAGCACCTCTCCTCCTCCAAAGGAACGCAGTTCCTCACCAGCAACGGAACAAAGCTGGATGGAGGATGACTTTGATGAGTTGAGAGAAGAAGGCTTCAGACGATCAAACTACTCTGAGCTACGAGAGGAAATTCAAAACAATAGCAAAGAAGTTAAAAACTTTGAAAAAAAATTAGAAGGATGGATAACTAGAATAACCAATGGAGAGAAGGGCTTAAAGGAGCTGATGGAGCTGAAAGCCAAGTTTCGAGAACTACGCGAAGATTGCAGAAGCCTCAGTAGCAGATGCGATCAACTGGAAGAAAGGGTATCCCTGATGGAAGATGAAATGAATGAAATGAAGAGAGAAGGGAAGTTTAGAGAAAAAAGAATAAAAAGAAATGAACAAAGCCTCCAAGAAATTTGGGACTATGTGAAAAGACCAAACCTACGTCTGATTGGTGTACCTGAAAATGATGGGGAGAATGGAACCAAGTTGGAAAACACTCTGCAAGATATTATCCAGGAGAACTTCCCCAATCTAGCAAGGCAGGCCAGCATTCAGATTCAGGAAATACAGAGAACGCCACAAAGATACTCCTCGAGAAGGGCAACTCCAAGACACATAATTGTCAGATTCACCAAAGTTGAAATGAAGGAAAAAATGTTAAGGGCAGCCAGAGAGAAAGGTCGGGTTACCCACAAAGGGAAGCCCATCAGACTAACAGCTGATCTCTCAGCAGAAACTCTACAAGCCAGAAGAGAGTGGGGGCCGATATTCAACATTCTTAAAGAAAAGAATTTTCAACCCAGAATTTGCTATCCCGCCAAACTAAGCTTCATAAGTGAAGGAGAAATAAAATACTTTACAGACAAGCAAACGCTGAGTGATTTTGTCACCACCAGGCCTGCCCTAAAAGAGCTCCTGAAGGAAGCACTAAACATGGAAAGGAACAACCGGTTCCAGCCACTGCAAAAACATGCCAAATTGTAAAGACCATCGAGGCTAGGAAGAAACTATAGCAACTAACGAGCAAAATAACCAACTAACATCATAATGACAGGATCAGATTCACACATAACAATATTAATGTTAAATGTAAATGGGCTAAATGCTCCAATCAAAAGACACAGACTGGCAAACTGGATAAGGAGTCAGGACCCATCAGTGTGCTGTATTCAGGAAACCCATCTCACGTGCAGAGACACACATAGACTCAAAATAAAGGGATGGAGGAAGATCTATCAAGCAACTGGAAAACAAAAAAAGGCAGGGGTTGCAATCCTAGTCTCTGATAAAATAGACTTTAAACCAACAAAGATCATAAGAGACAAAGAAGGCCATTACATAATGGTAAAAGGATCAATTCAACAAGAAGAGCTAAATATCCTAAATATATATGCACCCAACACAGGAGCACCCAGATTCATAAAGCAAGTCCTCAGTGACCTACAAAGGGACTTAAACTCCCACACAATAATAATGGGAGATTTTAACACCCCACTGTCAGCATTAGACAGATCAACGAGACAGAAAGTTAACAAGGATATCCAGGAATTGAACTCAGCTCTGCACCAAGCAGACCTAATAGACATCTACAGAACTCTCCACCCCAAGTCAACAGAATATACATTTTTTTCAGCACCACACCACACCTATTCCAAAATTGACCACATAGTTGGAAGTAAAGCTCTCCTCAGCAAATGTAAAAGAACAGAAATTATAACAAACTGTCTCTCAGACCACAGTGCAATCAAACTAGAACTCAGGATTAAGAAACTCACTCAAAACCGCTCAACTACATGGAAACTGAACAACCTGCTCCTGAATGACTATTGGGTACATAATGAAATGAAGGCAGAAATAAAGATGTTCTTTGAAACCAACGAGAACAAAGACACAACATACCAGAATCTCTGGGACACATTCAAAGCAGTTGAGCGGTTTTGAGTGAGTTTCT